>NW_009715235.1:86759-90142 GCF_000703405.1 Apaloderma vittatum
GCTTTGAGTAGCCTGATCTAGTTGAGAGGCCTCCCTGCCCATGACAAGGAGGTTGGATTAGATGATCTCTAAGGTCCCTTCCAGTCTAGGCCATTCTATGAATATGTTTTTTAATTTATTTTTAGCACCACTGATCTAAAATAGAGATTAAGCTCTTTAGTTAGTTCTATTGCTCGCATAAGTTTACAAAGTTTTGTTTTGTTCACCTCTCTTTCAGATCATTTGCAGCATTGTATTTCTGGCTCCACTGCCATTCAATCATTCCACGCCTTTGTCACATGCTATAATAAACCCTCCTAGGTTTCATCATTCCTCTACACAACATCTGCTTAATATGAGGATGATTCAAAAGCAAAGTGAAAACTACTCAAGAAAAAGTAAAATGAAGAAAAACCTATATAAATCAATAAACCATTGAAGTTTCACAGAAGTGTTTTCTGGAATCTTGTTCCTACACCATGTCAAGAGACTGCAATCTTGGGGATGGAACCTGTCTACAACTTCTTTAAGGTTCATTAGGATTTTCTGTCAGAAGATCGTATTTAGCAATTTGTTGAACAAAATCTTTGTACTTCTACTACCTAAAATCCTGTATGGTTCAAGAAAACTTGCTGTTACATGAAGAACCCATTCTAATTCATTCTAGCTGCTTAATCCAATCACCTTCCTGAATAATAGAAACTGGAGAGATTCACAAGGTATCCTTGTACACTTCGCTAGAAGAAAGGAGGTGAAAAAAATTTAAACTGTTCAGTTCCTTGTACACAAAGAATAATTAACTCAACTGTAATAATTTTCCACCCTCTAGAATGCTGTAAGTACTACCCAATCAATATCTTGCATGCTGGAATGGCCTAAAATATGCAATTTAATCCTTGATGCATTGTGACATGTAAAATGTAACAAGCAGCAGTGCAAGAACAAGGAGAGAGCAGCAACTGTCCCAACAGTTTCTTTCAGAGCTATTAGTTACTGAAATTACAGTCATGGTCATCACTCAGCAGCTGACCTGAGGCCACCATCAGGATCTAAAGGATCAAGAACATCAAATATTCAGACATCTCAAGCTATAAATAAAAACGGTAATATATAAACACACAGCTTCAAGCACTTTCCAGCCTGTTGAGAGCATTCCTTTGAATAACAGCAAAATCCAGAAAACCAGCATATGGAAGACAGCACTGTTGTATGACCCAGAATCAGTCTATCTCTAAGCTGCTTTTCTGATCCATTTCCCAGTCCCCACCTGATCCCTGCACACACTAGAACTGCTTCTATCCCAGTACACACAAGTACCAACAGCCTTCCAGGAGCCATCAGGCTGGCTGACACTTGTTGAAATGTGGCACATTTCACCTCCACGCCACACCTTCCTCACAAGCATGTTCCCTATGCAGATCGGCAAAGGGAATCCCCACTTGCTATTTCAAACTGGTGCTTTTCAGATGGGAGTGTCAAGGACTTGGAAAAAATCCTACAAGAAATATCTCCAAACCACATGCTTTATGTATCTCCTTAGTTATTGCTATTTGCAACAGCACCAAAACTGATTCAAGCCCCTCTATTAGTATTTCATTTCAGTGTAACTAGATGTTTCTAAAGTAAAGAACCAGCAGAGCATATTTGTTTTGAATGAATGATTAATCCTTCTCCTTCTGTCCGTAAGCATAAAGAGAGATGTTCTTCCAAGAAAAAAAATTACTATTTCTATTCCCCTTCTCACTGCAAAACTTCTCTCTCCCTTCTCCCTCCTCCCTCTCTCTCCACACAAAGCTCCCAACACCCCTGTCAGCTACCACTGAGGTGTCTTGCAATGCAAAGAACAGAACTGTCTCCTGACTTTCACCTTAAGCTAAAAAGGAAAGTGAAAAAATACAGCGCAGCAGAGTCAGAACAAGTGATCGAGATGCAGTTGGTAAAGCTGATGACGGATCATTCTTTCAGAATGTAATTAATTATTTAAACAGAAGTGTCTAATTGTTTCATTGCCCTTCACTATCTGGGGTCATTAACTTCCTTTCAGAGTTCACGCAAAGTTGCCAAACGAAACTAAGAGCATTTTTGTTATGTTTAACACTCACACAGAATAAATGATGACACCCAGTGCAGGACAGTGGAAATTCAGATCTATACAACACTTCAAAGTAAACTGCCTATGCATATCCCAGGAACTCCAGTTTGGTTTGCCTTTCTGTCTTTCATCACATTCACTTTACTATTTCTGTTCCTCTCTTTCACAAAAATCTCCCAACGTCTGAGCTATTTTTACTGGTATTTTTCTTCTCTTCCTCCCTGGAACTTTCAACTCAGGGCTTCAAATCTTTGTCACTGTACAGTATACAGGCTGTCAGCAAAAACACAGATATTTTCCTATGTTTGAACTCCCATATTGTTCCTAAATGAGAATTACTATAGCATTCCAAAAAGATAAGGCAGACCTAAGGACTTGAAGTATCTGAAATTAAGAAAAACCTTACAAAAGGCTATCCTAACAAATTCAACTTCTGGGTATTTTATCCAGAGACTAAATATATTTTTGAGGGTAGTTTGCAGGCATAATAATATTTTACATTAATATTTTTTATGGGTATTAGTTGTTACTAAGACCTTGAGCTGTAGAATTAACTCACATGTTTATGTAATTGGAAAAAAAAAATAAAAGGTGAGCCACCTACTCTTACAGAGCAAATAAATTGATGCAAGCTCTTATTTCAGGAGTTACATTTTCCATTAAACAAGCAATTTCAAGGCACTTAAGAAAGTACAATTCCATAAATTAATGGAAACAAACTAACAAAGAACTGTATAAATTAATACAGTGTCCTGAGCCACACAGGGAAATCAAAGTTTATACATCTAGACCAAGTATGAACATAATAGTGATTTCCAAAGGTAGCTTTATATGGAACGGGACATGCATTTTGACAGATGACATAGCCATAAAGTGAATGTTGCGCGTCTGTTATGGGTATTGAAAGTAATGCATATCAGCAATAGAATACCACATACAAGAAACAGATGTCTAAACAGTATTTACTTTGCTACTGTAATACATACACACTTAGAATCAATACTTGTCCTGCTTTTCAGAGCTTGAAAAAGGGGTTAATATATTTCTCCCTGCTCAACTCTCCAGCCTAGGTCTCACTGAACGGCAACACAGCCTTCTGGTGTGTCAGCCACTCCTCTCAGTTTTGAGTCATCAACAAACTTGCTGATGGTGCAGTCTGTTCCCTCATCCAGGTCGCTGATGAATATAATGAACAGCACTGGTCCCAGTACTGACCCCTGAGGGACTCCACTGGATACAGACCTCCAACTAGACTCTGTCCCATTGAACAGAACTCTCTGACTTCTTTCATAGAATCATAGAACAATTCAGG
>NW_009715236.1:0-16379 GCF_000703405.1 Apaloderma vittatum
CGTTAATGAAACGGCGTCTGCTCCGATGTGTCTGCTCTTAGCAAGAAAAGGTGCTGTTGCTAAGAAGAAGGATGACTCCTGTTGCTGAATGCCGGGCTTCGTGTGTTATTTATTGACGTTGGACCTAGTCCGAGTGTGTCGGGTGGGGATGAACCGTGTCCTCTGGCCCGAGAGCTGCGTGTTGTAGAGCGGCCGGTGTAGCTGTGGGAGCGGGCCCGGAGGAGGGCCCCGAAAAGGATCCGAGGCACGTCACATGCGGGGAGGGGCTGAGAGAGCTGGGCTGGGTCAGCCTGGAGAGGAGAAGGCTCTAGGGACGCCTTGCTGTGGGCTCTCAGTATGTGGAGAGGGAAGAAAAACCTTTTGCTAAGGCCTCCAGCGAAGACACAAGGAGTAATGGTTATAAACTAAAAAGGGGTAGGTTTAGGTGGGGCGTAAGGATGGCGTTTTTACGAAGGGAGACATGAGACACTGCAACAGGCTGCCAAGAGAAGTTATGGATGCCCCATCGCTGGATGTGTTCAAAGTAAGGTTGGGCAGGGCTGTGAACAACCTGGTCTAGTGAAAACCAACCCTGCCTGTCCCCAGAGGATAGGCCTACGAGCAGCCTGCTCTGTGGACGTGGCAAAGCTCAGGGCACCTGTGGGAACGCTGCCTCTGTGCTTTTGGGAGCTTTGAGGAAAGCTCCATTACTTCTGGAAGGGTGGATTGCTTCCAGACAGCTGTGGTCCAAAGGCAGTTTGCTGTGTTGATGGAGTTTGCGTGGGTTCTGGCTCACAGCTATGAGAAAAATGAGTCTGGATAATCTGATTGATTTGATTTCTAAATCTGGTTTGAACTTTTCTGTGCTCCTCTAGTACACAATGCAATTATCTTGGAAAAAAACAACCAACCTTGAATTAAAATTGGGTAACGATATTTCGTTATCCTTTTGCTCCCTTGACCTAATCTCAAAACTTGAGAACTGATTGCCTCTCAGATTGGTTTGCCTCTCAAACCAATCTTAAACTTTGTTCTTTTACACTATTCAGTAGAAGGAGAATCTGTCTTTCTTTTCCTTTCCTTTCCCTGTTTTTACTTCAAAACTAGGTAACAACTAAGGTGTGTTGGTTTTTTTCCCTGAAAATTAACTGCTGTATATGTATTTTTTTTCTCAGGATTTGCAGGCTACTTACAGACAACTATAGAAGAACTGTGATTGTGATGTTTTATGTTTGAACGATGGCAACGAACGACAGCATTAATATCTTGAACTCTGCTTATCTGGCGGTGGAATATATAGACTCTTTCTTGCCTGACAATCCTCTGCAGCAACCATTTAAAAATGCCTGGAATTACATGCTGGACAACTACACAAAGTTCCAGATTGCAACTTGGGGGTCACTAATAGTTCATGAAGCTTCATACTTCTTGCTCTGTGTACCTGGATTTGTCTTTCAGTTTATACCGTACATGCAAAAGTATAAAATTCAGCAGGTAAGATAAAGCAGTGAACTACAAGCTTCCTGATTTGTCTTTGAACACGTGAAGTAGAACGTGTAACTCTAGTATCCTAGTTTCTAATTTATATGACCCGATTTCCTCTATCACTCAGATAT
Organism: Apaloderma vittatum; assembly: GCF_000703405.1. Classification (NCBI taxonomy): domain Eukaryota; kingdom Metazoa; phylum Chordata; class Aves; order Trogoniformes; family Trogonidae; genus Apaloderma; species Apaloderma vittatum. The sequence goes on from NW_009715236.1 coordinate 1,596, forward strand.
CCATGAGATGACAGAGCAAAATTACAATGATTGTAATTGTCTGAAGAGAGAATGTCTGAAGAGAGAATGTCTGAAGAGAGAAAGACAAGTGGATTTGGGGGAAGGGAAGGAAAGGAGGTGGTTTTGTTGTGGGAGGGTATCCTTTCCACGATGGTGGTATAGAGAGAAAAGGGTATGTCACTCTTGATGTTAGTAAAGTTATAGTTTATACATCATCAGGTAGAATTATAGCAGCTGGTTTTAGAGGCGTGCCTTAGAATTGTAAAATAATTATATGGTGTGCTTATTTAATAGGAAGTGTCTTTCAAAGTGCCTCTGTCCACGGGATAGAGGATTTCGAAATAAGGATTTTGAAATATTTTAGCAATGGAGAAGGCCTGAGATGAACTGGACACTCCTAATTAGAACTAAAGGCACATAAAGTATCTAAATATTATTCTCTTACCCCAATTTGTTGTAATATGAATTTGAAATATGCTTCAGAAATTGCTACAGTAATTGGTAAAATGTCTCCTTGCAAAAACTGTATGTTTTCAGGACAACTTTGTCACAAGCTTGTATCTTCAGCTTCTCTTTTTATCGTTTTAGCTATGGAAATTTAGCTATGCTGTGAAGAAGAAAAGCAAACTTAGATTTGTGTTAAACCATTGAATGTGAAATGTTCCTGCTAATTACAAACACTGAAATAACAAGAATAGTTTGGGGTGACTGGCAAAGACGCCTCTGTTAAGAGGGGCTTACTTTAAATTTAATGGAAAGCTAGCTTAGAAAAACGAGAGGTTTTGATGAAACTGAATCCAGTGCCATGTAATTTGTATTGCCTGAGTTAATTTGTATTACTGGAGGACCTGCTATCTGTCTTCCACAGTGAAATGAAGCTACTTTCAAAGTAATTTTTGCAGCAGTTCAGGTTTGCGCAACAGAAAGGTGTAAACGCGACTGATTCTTTTTGCTTCTTCTTAGGACAAACCAGAAACATGGGAAAAACAGTGGAAGTGTTTCAAAACACTCCTCTTCAACCACTTTTTCATTCAGCTTCCTCTGATCTGTGGTACCTATTACTTCACAGAGTATTTTAACATCCCCTATGAGTGGGAAGAGATGCCTCGATGGTAGGTAGATTTTTTTCTCATATGTTGATGCCGAATTGCATACAGTTGGAGGCACAACATTTAACAAATAATGCCATCAATTCTAATACACAATAATTTCTGGGTGATATAAATTGTGTTTGTTAATCTTGCTTCTGTGGATGCTTAACTGTTACAAGAACTAACTAGAGCTTTCTAGTTTTTCTTAAATGGTCTCAAATTGTTCTGATAGTCAGAAGAAGGGGGATTAGGAGGGAGTTTATGGAAGTGAAGCAAGATTCATGATGGCATGGGGACTTTCTGTGGGTTTTTTATCAATTTTTTTTTTTACTCCTCCTGAGTGTTTCTTTACTCCACCTTTTTTTATATCATAGGAGCAGTGTGTTTCTCAAGGGAGAAAATGCACCACCTGCTTCACATTCTCTTTTTTGTTTGTTTTTTTTTTTTGTACTAAACTTACATACTTTTAAACAAAGATGAATTGGTCATAAATGCTACCTCTTCCCCCTACCTGCCACACTGACAGCAAGTTCTTTACCACAGAAAGTCATGTTTCTTGAAAAGCCATTTTCTGTATGGTGTAGACAGCTGCTATAGCTGTATTTTTATATCTAGGTCTTACGCAGTCTGTAGATGTTGTCTATAGACTATGCGTGTAACATTGAAATGACAGCTTGTTATACAGTGTGTTAACTCACTTCGGCATGTCAGCAGAACTGATAAGCAAACAGCCCTTGTACCTGGTATTTAGGGGTTTTAGTATGTTAAAAAGGTAGCTTCAGTGCACTGTTATTCAGTCAGTAATAGGCATAAACATCTCCCACCCTTACTAGCATATAACTGATTTTTTGTCTTTCAAGATTGTGTGTTTGCTAGTACATGCTATAACTAACAGTTCTTCTGATTTTTAAAGGTATATTCTTGTTGCCCAGTGTTTTGGATGTGCGGTGATTGAGGACGCCTGGCACTATTTCCTGCATAGATTGCTGCATCACAAGAGAATATACAAGTATATCCATAAGGTTCATCATGAGTTTGTTGTATGTATTCCTTGATTTTTTTTTAATAGTTTTTACTACATGCAGTTTCCTACTTAGAAATCTTATTTGAAAGACTTTTAAGAATTTCAAATCTCTCTGACAGTGGGATAGATGTCTTTTCTTGAGCTCTTTGTCAAGAACAGTAATCTGTTTTGTTTCTGAAAACACCTATGAAAATCTAATGACATTTTATTCCATTTATTTGGAGTGAAAGATCACACCCATGCTAAAGTTTGATCATGTCTGTTGAGCTGGGTGAAGCAGGCTTTTAAAAGTGTATTTATAGGTCTCATTGTTAAGGGAGGGGAGGCAGTAGATTTCTGATTTTTATTATTTTCCACCTAAGGTGGAAAACTGACAAACGCACTAATGACCGGAACACGAACCAGACCCGTGGCTCTGGCCCAGCCTGGGTTTGTGCGTCATGGCATTCAGGGAGGAGTTCTGGCTTGGGATGTGGGCCTCTGGAAGCACTAGAGCCAGGTGTGTGACGCTGCAGCGAGAGTGCAGCGCAGCCCAGAGGTATTTTGGGTGGTTCTGCACTTTGCCACACTGGAGCTGATGTTGAGCACAAGGTAACGAGCCGTGCTTGACGGGAGGTGGCATTTTTCTGAGCCAAGTAAGGTCAAACAGCCACTTGCCCCTTACAGATAGCGTGGCTGTCTCTGGGTCACAGAAATCAGTGCTGCGGTGTTTCAGCGTGTAACCTCTACTGTGCCCAAGGTAAACTGCGAGCTGGGGTCAGGGCAGGGTTTATACAGGTTGCCAAGAATAGAGAAGCTTGGTAGTGATGTACATGTACGTACATCACCAGTGGCAGCTGCTGCTGTTTTCCTCTTCCTTTGGCAGCCCCTCAGGTATTGAGCAGGAGCGGGTTCTGGCCATTATTCTGTGTGGTTAGCAATTCACACAAAGGGATCTGGAGGCTGAGGGCTGTTGCACTAAAATCCTTCACTGATAGTAAAACGGGATGATTTTAAAATTGCCCCTAAGCCAAAGCGGGCTTCATCTTTATTTTTTTTTCTGAGAATCAAACTCATAGCTTTCAGCATTAGGTTAAAGGTTTTTTTAAGCTGTTCTCTTTGTACAGTATTTTGCTTTGGAAAACTCTGTGGAATATCTCTTCTTTGGTAAACCAAATGTAGGAGTGACTGGGAAGTGCGTGTGTCTATATATAAAAGAAAGAAAATGTTTTATTTCCATCTCAAAGTAACATTTGAATGGTACAAATTTATTTTAAAAAATCCTCAAAGATGAGGTATTTTTATTTTTATTTTTAAAAGAAATTTTTAAATGAACCCTGATTCTGAGAATATCTTGGCTTCCTTCTTTCTTCTGCTTCCACGTTTGGATGTATAGCAAAGCTGATAGGAGCTTGCTAAACACTTTAATATTCCTGAAATAACGCTCTCGCCTGGGGTAATGGTAAGCCTAAATGAAAGTTTTTAACTTTTCAACTAGTAGTGAAGTGTTTGGGATCACTAGTGGAATGACAGTCCTTATGACCTAGGAATACTGTTTTCGGTTTTCCCAACGAGGAGCTGAACACTCGTGTTAAGTCCCTTGCTTAACCATACCATCTCCTTCTCCTGCAACACCGTTCCGTTTGCCCAGCTCTAGACTTGTGGGGTAAAGGGAAGGGGAGAGTACCACAAAGTGGTGATTCTGGTTTAGGGGATGTGTAAAACTGAAAATGGTGACCAATTTTCTTGTCTGTTACCTCTTTCTAGGCTCCATTTGGAATGCAAGCAGAATATGCGCATCCTCTGGAAACACTTATCCTTGGAACTGGCTTTTTTATTGGAATTGTTGTCTTCTGCAACCACGTGATTCTTCTTTGGGCATGGGTGATATGTCGTTTGATGGAAACCATTGACGTACACAGGTGAAATCCTCATTGCTTTTTAATAATTGCTTTTTCTATTCTCTCTAAGTCTGTCTCAAACTTACTTGTGTCTTTCACTGAGATTTACTGTTTATTTTGTACTGAAATGCTTTTATGTGTCTCACAAAGAATGACGCAATCTGAACAGTTATCACTCTTCTGTGTTTTGAGGTAGCGTTAATAGCAAATGAAAAGAGTGTAGACTACTAGCTAGAGCAGCATGTAAAGGACGGTTTTAGTAGCCATGTGCCTCACTAGGATGTCTGGCTCTTGATATTTGGTGTACGGTGAACTTATGCATATTGGAACATCAAAAATCAATTACCAAAAGCAACATTCCAACCAAGAGTTCTTTCTGTTTGATACATTTTCAGACAGTTTGCCTGGACAAGAGACACTTTAGGCTATACAATCACTGCCTGTCTGTTAAGATAAATACAGAAATTGCTTTTATTTGCTTGTTTATTTATTTAGATACAAACCACAAGACTTCTTGTCTCTGTAGTAAAACTGACTTCAATAAAATTTGGCTCCAAAATGTTAGTGTGAATCTCGTTAGGCTTAAGATGGGTTCATCGGCAAATGAATGAGCTTTTCTTTCCTGTGTTCAAGAGGAAGGGGACAGTAAAATTCATTTGTGAAATGGCAGTTATTACACTTGACCTTGTAACTGTGAATATATTATGAAGTGTCATAGTGTTTTAGTGGAACATGAGCTACTAATGAACTCATAATACAAATCATTGCTGATTTAGTTATATATTGCCTGTAGACTGAGAAGTACATGTTTTGACATACTATGAAGTAATTGATGCAAAACACGAATCTCCTTTTGATAATTATCATTTTAGTTGTCCACATGAGGCGTTGATAACAAATTACCTTGCCCTCTCCCCACTAGGTGGTGGTAAGATGCTTTGCAGTGCTACTACTAAGCAAAAGAGTTGAAATCCCTCTAAAGCAAACTGTTCTGGTTTTAATACTACTTCAGTCGTATATTTTGAATTTTAGACATTTGAAGAATCTGCAGTAAGATAAATGTAATTCTGGCTGATTTGAGACGCTGCTTGATGAGCAGTGGAGCCGATGTTCTAAAAAGATAATGTTATTTCTTGTTCTTCCTTCCTAATGTCATTCTTGTGTTAGGTAAAGCTGCTAAGCCAGCAGGAAGTCAGACACTGTGATTTTTTAGGTGACTTGGCTGAAATTTTTTTGTCTTCCATAGTGAACTGAGCTAAAAAGGTCAGGAAGTGCCACAGCCATTGTGAGATAGTTTACAGAAGCATGTGGCTAGGATAAGAGGGGCCTTGTTTTCCTGTTAAGGGAGTATTGGAGTCATTACCTCAGTGCCTTATAATACCAAAAAAACCTTTTTATTTTATAAAAATGACAAGTTAGTGTCTATATTTTGTGATTTATTTCTGGTAAAAAAATACTTTTTTTTCTTTTTTTTCTTTCCACCCCTCCCTGTAGTGGCTATGATGTTCCACTGAACCCTCTTCATTTGGTGCCTTTCTATGCTGGGGCCCGTTTTCATGATTTCCATCACATGAACTTTATTGGCAATTATGCTTCAACCTTCACCTGGTGGGACAGAATCTTTGCTACAGACTCTCAGTTCATTGCCTATAAAGAAAAAGAGAAGAAGCAACAGCTCATGGCAAAGAAGAAGGCTAACTAGATTTCCAGTGTAAAAATTCTGATGCTAATACTGGTAGACAATTTTTGCTTTTCTGTAAAGCAAAATAGTGATTGGGTGTTAAGCATAAATCTTGTTCCTTGGCTACTAAGTGGTATTGAAAAATGGCTAATTACACTGCAGTATCTTCCTGATGGGAATGCTTTCTATTTTATACGTAAGTACTGCATATATTTTAACTACAGATTTAAAGATGATGCAAAAAAACAAACCCTGAGAAGACTTATGTCTATCCTTTTCTAAAAAAAGAATTAAAAAATCAATTTTATCTTTAATGTTGCCCACTTTGGATCCAGGTAGAATTGTATAGGTACATTGAAATTGGACTTAGTTTTGTTAAATATATATTCTTAAATTTGTAATATCAAATAGCAGAACATATTAACTAGTTTCAGCACTGTATTATTTAAATATTGGGAAAAAAGTTGCTTAAAACCAAAACATCTGTTAATAGGAAGCTTGGACAGGCCTTTGGCACACTGGATAATTGAAACTATATATAACAGAATATCTGGCTAAACAGGAGTTAGCAGAGACATTCCTGATCTAGATTTATTATGTTATTTTAGGTTACAGGTAAAAAGAATAGAAGTTTTTATTTGAAGAAAATGGGTTTTGCTGCTCTTTTTGAAGTTGAACTGTCAGTGTACTTAGCATTTACATTACATTCTTCTCTATGTGTTGTAATTTGCTGAACTGACTTGTGGCTATATTTGCACTCATGACTGATGAAATAAATGTGGTTTGGTTTGATGCCTGTATTGTACATTTCATATGGTTTCTTTTTAATACAAAGCTGCTATAAAAACGTCAAATATAGCATCTTATTCTGTTAATCTCTAATGAAGACGTATTATTGCTATTAGTATGTTCTACAACAGTTCAATCTGTTGAACTACTGGCAGAGATTCTCACATTAAGCTACAGCTTTCCGAGAGTAGAATCTTAAAATCTACCACTTGAGTTGTACTAGTTATAGAAGCAGTGGTGTAATATTCTTGAATCTGCTCTAAATATTTGTCCATTGCACAGGAAATAATAGTGAAAGTATTTAAGAAATGCTTGAACCCTTATAAAGATCTTGCACTTTGCATTTTTGTGTCAGCTGCTCTTCAGACTTTGAATTCCATATAAGTCATTTATAGATGCTAACAGTGTCTTGCTTGCTCAAGAACACCGGAATTTTCATGCTGCTTCGTGTACAGTCTAGTGTAATACTCAAAACGGGGACTCCTGTGAAAGAACAGGTGAGATTCTAACCAAAACCCGAGATGCTAGTGACATTCAGAGCAATTAAAGTATTACTTGAGGTGAAGGAATGCTTCAGATTCCTCCTCTGCATGTGCCTTGTAGAAGCTTTTACTTTTCTATCCATATCCCTGTTGAAATTCACTTTTCTTCCCCTTCCTCCTACAAGGAAGTAAATATACTTGGTTGTGGCAGGTGAGTGGAAGCTGAAATCCCTGTATTGCTCAGTTTTAGCAAGGACTCGTATTTAAGGCTTTCTGAACCCGTATGCGCTGCCAGCCTGAACTCTCCATGGTGGAAGCAACCTCTTTAATCAGATTTCAAAGATGGCCATTATCCTCTTTGCTTTGCCAACTCCCACTCTCATCCTGCAGCTGCAGCTATACTTAGCGTTTTACTGAAATAAAGCTAGCCTAAAAATACAGGGAGCTTTCAGTGCTTCAGATTTTCCCTGTGTACATGATCCTGTTCATTAGTTCTTGTGCCTGCACGCACGGTGTTGCAAAGCTGCGTACAGCTGTGAGCCAGCTGCTTAAATACTCCAGTGAAGGTATTTCTACATTGTGGTGTCTCCTCTGCTGTTGGAGAGCTCAGTCGGAGCACTAAAAGCTTGATAGGATGACTTACAGAGTTACAATGTATGTTTCATTCTTCAAGAGGTTTTAAAAATAAGGAAAGTAATTTTAACATTACTTATGCCATCTTTTTAGGTAGTACGCGTGGCAGTTTTTTTGTTCTTTGTTCGTGACCTGAATCAATATTTTTCTGATACCCACTGCTATTTAAGTTTTTGGGTTATGTTATGTACATCCTTACATGTGATCACATCACTGCTTTTAATCATAGAATCATAGAATGGTCCTCCTTCAACAAATCTGTAGAGAATTATGCAAGCTGTGCTTTGTAAATTTATATTTTACTGAAAAAAAATGTGCCCACAGGACCTCTCATAGCACAGGACCTTCAGATGGAAAACCACAGGCTTGTTTTGCTGCAGGATCTGCAATTTTCCACCAGCCCAGCATCTTTTCCAATGCAGAACCTTGTATTTATCACTTATGAACATGATGCTGGCTAGAAAATGACCTACCTCATTATTATGTATCTTTTATGCTTATCAAGAGCTATGTTAGGCAATTACATTTTTGAAGTTTTAGGTCTTTATTAAATAAGACTTCACTGAATTTTTTTCCACGTTTAGTGAGGTTATAGAGTATATGTGCAACATTAAAAGATGAGAGCAACATAAGAGTAACAGGTTTTGGCTCTTCACAGGGCATGAAAAAACCTTACACAATCTGTTGTCCTTTATCCTCTTTAGCAAGGAAATAGATTTAACTCTTAAAAGTGGTAGGATAGGGGAATAAGTGGAGGAGCAACATTTTCCACAACTTAATCTTTTCCTGAATGTCTAGTTCAAGTAAGGATCATCTGTGGGAAGTAACAGCTTGTACTGTCCCTCAGGATATGACAATAATTAAGTCCTATGAAAGCAATGAATTAATTTCTTGGGATGTATCAAAACCCTATGGATGCTTCAAAAGTATAATAAATTTTTAAGATTAGAGTTGCAAACTAATCAACTGCTTTTGGCTGATGATGTGAAATACTAAATAAGGAAGTTTATATTACACTACAGTGCTGCTTGCCAGGAAATACTAGTAACGATTGATTTTATATTTGTAGGTTATATAAATTAATTTATTTTCCTCACTGAGTTTATAATAAATGACTTATGAGTTTTTTAAGATTCTTAACATTAATTTTTGTTGAAATATGTTGTTAGCGAAATCTACATTATGGCCATATCTAGATATTGCTAACTATGGTTCATTGCCTCCAAATCTCCATCCTGTTACCACTGCCCCTCTCTCACTCTCTGTCAGCTGCAGCCCTTTGGTAAATCTCAGACACTGAAACCTAGAAATGGGCAGGTCCAGGCAGAAGGTAACATTTTGCCAGTGGCTCTTCCTATAATTTTCCTATCCTTCACAGTAAGGTATTACTTCTGTGGCTTGTCTCTGAATTTTTGATGTCTTGTTTCAGCTGTGGGTAGCAGAACTGCATGTCCAGATCATTCTAATACCATGTTGGTGCTATAATCACATCCTTCCTCCTAACCATTGTCCTTCTGCCTAAACACTCCAAGATAAAATTAGCTGTTCTGCAGCATTGTGATGGAAAATACAGTCAAGTTACCCATCTGTTGTGATCTCTTGGTGCTTCTAGCAATACAGCCTGTCAGACTGCTGTGAGTGTGTTCTATATTTCTTGCTTTTATGTTCAATTTACAATTTGCTGCTCTGAAATATTTAAATGTGCTCGACTTACCAAGTAATCTAAATCACATTCCAGAGCCGCTGTGTCCTTATTATTCACCAGTCTTTGTCTTCTGCAAATTTTAACCAGTTTTGTTTCACATTTATGTAATCACTGAATAGATTAGCCCCTGGACTTGAAATACCAGCCCCAGTGGAAGGCCAGCAGAATGTTCCCGTTAGATAATGACTCACCACTTGTAAAAAAACCCCTGTCAGCCAGTTTTGTGAACTCTCACCATGATCCTGCATGGTAGCTTCTCTGTATGAGAGTGTTTAGCATAACAGTGAGCCTGTGAACCTCATGAGGTTCAACAAGGCCAAGTGCAAGGTCCTGCACCTGGGTCGGGGCAATCTGCATTATCGGTACAGGCTGGGGGGTGATGTGCTGAGAGCAGCCCTGGGTACTGGTGGACAAAAAGCTGGACATAAGCAAAAAATATGCACTCACAGCCCAGGCCAATCACATCCTGGGCTGTATCAAAAGAAGTGTGGCCAGCAGGTTGAGAGAGGTGATTCTGCCCCCCTGCTCTACTCTGGTGAGACCTCACCTGGAGTGCTGTGTCCAGCCCTGGAGCCCTCAACACAAGAAGGATGTGGACCTGTTGGAGGAGGTCCAGAGGAGGCCACAAAAATGATCAGAGGGCTGGAGCATCTTTCCTGCAAAGACAGTCTGATAGAGTTGGGATTGTTCAGACTGGAGAAAAGAAGGCTCCAGGGAGACCTTATTACAGCTTTTCAGCACTTAAAAGGAACCTATAGGAAAGATGGGGCAATCTTTTTAGCAAGGCCTGTTGCGACAGGACAAGGGGCAATGGCTTTAAACTAGAAGAGGGCAGATTTATACTGGATACAAAGAAGAAGTTTTTTACAATGAGGGTGGTGAGACACTGGAACAGGTTGCCCAGAGGTGGTGGAAGCCCCATCCCCGAAGACATTCAAGGTCAGGCTTGATGGGGCTCTGAGCAGCCTGGTCTAGTTAAGATGCCCCTGCTCACCGCATGGTGGTTGAACTGGATGACTTTTAGAGGTCCCTTCCAAGCCAACACATTCTATGATTCTACAGCCATGCCTCATCTCAGAAACAGCATTGCAGTTCAGTGTCCAAGACCTACTATTACCCCAGGAGCAGTGATTACTCCTGAAGATTGACACAAGGGGCAGCGATAAGCCACAGCTGTTTGCATGGGTATGTGTGTTTGTGTAAGTGAGAATGTTAGGTACACTTTGTATGAAATTTAAGTTGCAGTCTATAAAAAGATTCTATGCAGAATTGTTGTAAGATGTTCACCACCCCAGCAAGAGCACAGTAAGGTCTGAAATACCTGAAATCATTTGAGTTTCAGTAACATGGGTGAATTATCTAACTGGTGGAGACAATAAAAGATTCAGTCTTGCAATATCCAACTGGAAGATGGTTTCCTTTCCTTTCCTGTAACCTTTGGCATAGCTGCATCCTCTGTGTTTGGATTTAAAAATAATCATTCTTTTGACCTGCTTTATGTTAAGCCTGTTTACAAGGTCCTGGAGAAGCCACAGCTTTCCGTATCTCAACCCTGTTTTGCAAGCACCCAAGAAACGGAGCCACTGAGTTGTGCAAGACATTTTGGAGGTTGGTAATATAAATTTCTGTGTTGAAGACAGCTTCATGTGACCAGAGCTGCCAGTATAGCATATATAATATGTAATGAGCATTCAGGTAAGTTTTGTAAAACCTCACAGCTCACAAGTTCTCTCTCCCTACTTGCCTGCTAATTCATAAACCCTGAGATCAGCTGTTCTCTTTAAAACTGATTGGAGCTATTCTGTTCCTATCATTAATTTCTTGACTGAAACCCTTAACAGTTTTTACCTGGTCTTTGAGGACATATATGGTCTACAGCTGTTTTTTCTGAATAGTTGTGCTGCGATAATACCCTAATTAGTCTTTCAGAATCTTTCCAAGGCTTGAAAATTTGACATAACAGGATACTAGTTGGCCAAAGATAGATTCCTCAGTCTTGCTGATCTGAACATGCTTCTCTCTTAGGCATTATTTTCAGTATCCCACTTACTTATTTGTATGTTAGAAAACACTGTCCTCCTCAAGCAGTAAGGTGCACCTCTCACTTCTTTCCAAATATAAACCAGAGAAGTTTACTGAGCATTTCCATGGCATAATTACTAACAGTACTTTGTTATTAATAATGTAAGTATCTGATCTCAGTCACAGAATGTTTTGTAGGATTTCTCTTGTTCTTCTGTTGTTTCTAATGGACATAGCTTTAGAGTTTTTATTTTGGGATATAAAAGAAAATATTTGCTTCAGCCTGCTTGTCTTGCCACATAAATAAAAAAAGTGCAGAGTTACTCAAGTCTTGTAAGCAGAACCTGTGAGTATGAGGTTTTGGGGGCTTTTTTGGAAGATTTCTTTGTATTTTTGCTGGTGAACCATGATTTGCTGAAAAAGACAGATTCAGAGATTCAGGCAAGGCAAAAGTATTTGAAAATGTGAATCACATTCAGCAAATTGTTTTGGCAAAAAAAAAGGAGGGATATGTAATATATATAAATATTATATATATGTTTGTATATATATTTGTCTGTAAGTAAGTATCTTTGGAAATGTCAATGAAGTTTTCTTCACCATTACCAAATTATTTAGACTGTGTCTGTTAATGAAATATAATCTACTATTCAGTGTCATATACAGACATAAGAGAGAGGTAAATCAGCTTTGGAATCTGCTGATCAGGATAGTTTCTGGACAGGGAGCACGTGAGCTCCCCTCCCTGCTCTAATTAGTACTATTAGTGACAAGGCCATACCCAGGAGCCTGGTTATGCACATAGGCTGGGAATTTCCTTGGGGTTAGAGTATTCCTCTGAGAATAAGGCAAGTGCAAAGCCTTTTTCCATATTACAAGGAAATTTGGTGTTTGCTTATGGTTAAAGTCGTCATTTCTGAATTATGGAAAATAGGAGGAGGGATTGAATACAAAGGAGGTAACGTATTATTCCTCCTGCTCAGTTCTGTGAATGCTCCTAAGCGCTCCAAGAATCTAATAATTGTTTCTTAATCCCTTATTAAACAGAAATTAGTACATGTGCCCTCAAAATGAAATATTTGATAGTATGTGAAATGCCCCATTTTACACTAGATGTGTATGTCCATGTGTTTTTACACAAGCTCATTCTCTTACGTTTTTTTAGGGGTCAGGAGTTAACAAGTATGGAAATTAATGTAAATCCATTCAGATCTAGTTGTGAGACTAATTTTGTGTAGTAGAATAATAATTCACTTCTTGAAGAGATGAAAAGAAATATATGATTCCTGAGCCTACTTGTATCTTTTAGTGACATTGTATTTTGGGCAAATAAATCAAAGGGAAGCCAATGAGAGCTGCTACAGTGCGCTAAGATTTTTTTGACTGATCAAAAATTTCACCCAGAAAATGATACTGCAAGTCTAAAATCACAGCATCAGCAAATGTTTGCTTTGTGTGTAAGGCACCAGGGAAACTGATGAAGAAAACAAGGAATATTTAGCCTGTGATGAACGTAGCCAAGAAAACTGGTAAAGAATGTGAATCATTTGAATGCTAGGTCAGCTACCTTTATTTGCAGTTCATTCTGGAACTCTGAGAGCATTGCACATATTGCACACAATTCTAAACTGGTGTGAAATCTTAAACAAATTCATGATACAACTCATGCTGTTAGGGAGGAGAGAGGTCAGAGGGACTGCACTTCTGTGATCCTAAATCCAAACCCTGGTAAGAGAAAAAACCAAATCAGCGAGTCTCTGTACATCCAAGTCTTGCAAAATGCTCAGAGCAAATTTGTATTTCCTTTGTCATGACCCCAGAGCTAACGTGATGTGATAGGATAGGTGTATCCTATAGTTTTCTAGCAGATTCTTACTGCTGAAGGCTCCAACAGTGCTCTGAAGGTGCCTTTCTACGTGGTTGCATTCTTGTAATCTTGGAATTAAACTGAGCAAAGAAGCTTCTGAACCCAGTTGGCTTTGAAAGATGATAAGGCCTGGATGAGCTAACCTTTGGTCCTTGCTATGAAGAAGCTCATGAAATAATCCAGGACCAACAGACAGGACATTGAAAATAACAAGTACTGGTGAATATACACAAACAGACATATAAGTATTTTTATATATATAGTAGTTGCATTTTCAGGTCTGAGTTTCAGAGTTTCCAAGCTGATATATGACCAAGCATCAATGAAGACGTTCTCCTAGAAAACACATTATTTCCACTATCTTCTTGGCTGGAACCAGATGACCCACAATTTTGGAAAAAATCCATAAAATCACAAAAGATTATTAGCAAATCTTCCTGAAAAGTGATTCAGTATAAATTGGTAGTGGAAGAGAATGTTATACAGGCTCACCTTTTAAGATGAGAAGATCTGGGTAAAATATGTATTATTTGGGACAAGATTCTATCTGCAGAAGGATGAATTAGATCGGTTATTTTCACAATTTTCCAGTAAGGCTTTGTGTCCTTTAAAAATATCTTAAAAGCTGATAGGGAAGGGTTTTTTTTTAGCATTTTGCTTTTTTAAGTTCTCCTTTACAGGCTATTTTGACATAGTCTAAACACCTATGCCTACAAAACTAGGTTTAAAAAGCAGATGGCGTCAGAACTCCCATAGTCTCTGCTGACTAAGAGACTGGGATTTATTAATGTACATTGAACATAATGGGATGTACTTTCTACATAAGTATTCTCAGTGTCAGAAAATAAGTCTTGCTTTATCCTTTGCTTTCTGCAATGCAGTGAAGCAACCTTGAAGATGATGAGCAAAGCAACCTCGTAGATGATCACAGAATTGCCTAGATTGGAAGAGACCTGGAAGTCCAACCATTATCCTAACACTGACAAGTCCTCAACTAAACCATGTCCCAAAGGACTATGTCTACATGACTCTTAAATACCTCCAGGAATGGGGACTGCACCACTGCCCTGGGCAACCCATTCCAATGCCTGATAACCCTTTCAGTAAAGAACTTCTACCTAATATCCAATTTAAACTTCCCTTGGCACAGCATGAGGCCATTTCCTCTTGCCCTATCACTTCTTACTTGGTTGAGGAGACCAACTCCCACCTCTCTGCAAACTCCCTTCAGATAGCTGTAGAAAGTGGTAGGTTTCCCCTCAGCCTCCTTTTCCCTAGGCTAAAAAAAACCCCAAAACCAGTTCTCCTAGCTGCTCCTCGTGATTTATAGGTTTCCCTGTGAGGTCAAAAAATTACATCGGTGTTATTCTGCAACAGTAACTATCTCAACCTTGCATGCAGCACTCTGTACATTTCGGTCGTTGGCACGAATGCCGTGCGGGATAAGAGTATTTCACCAAACAGAATAAAGCAGCAAGGCAGAAAACGTGGCTCCGCAGTCTTCCAACACGAAAACGTGATGAAAGCAACTCTCAGCCGCTCCTGGCGCGGCCCCTCTCACACCCACCCCGCCACCCCCGCAGTCCCTCCGCGGGCAGCTTTCGCTCCTC
>NW_009715237.1:0-42450 GCF_000703405.1 Apaloderma vittatum
AAATCCAAATTGCGGGCTAGGTTATTGCTACTGTATTGCCATATCCAGAAGGAAACCTCAAAGAGCTCCAACAATCTTTTTGAAGCCCTAGTCCATCAAAGAAAATCTTAAATTCAAGCAATGCCTTTGGACAAACACGAGCGAGCGTTCAGCTGAGCCTGGGCCTGGCTTGCCGTGCTAGGCTGACAATTGTCAATCAGGCAAGATGTGCTGGGGTTTGGCACTGCAATAGTCTGCAAGAAGCTTTCCCTCCCAAAGCTGTGGCTGCCTACAGCTTGCCTCCAGCACGGGGAAATCATTCTTTCAGTCCCCCGAACTCAAACTCTACATCTCTGTTTGCAAACCAGAAGGAGCAAACGGGGAGAGATCGACTGCCTAAAATTAAATGGTAACGCAAGGTACACCTGGCCCAAACTGATCTGCACAGGTGTGGGTCAGAGGAAGGCAAGGAACAGGTGTAAAACGTGCACCGAAGTCGCTGAGGTATATTTATAATAAATTATTCTGAAACATATATACTGGAAAACTAAGTCTATATGTGACCCCACCCATATTTCTCTCTCTTTGCAATGTTTTACGCTTTGTCTCACTGTCAAGGGAGCCCAGCTGCGCTTGCAAATTAGTGTTAATTTTGCAATGCAGCTGTCATATGTAATGGTCAGAGTAATTAAAGAGTTTTCAATAAAAATTGAAATGAATTAAATTGTAGTCTCGCAAGTAATTCTTCTACAAAAGGAACAAAACACTAATACCTCCTTTGTATTCCTTTGGGAATTCAGCATTCCGATATCATGTCAGTCACTTGATTTGCATTTTGTTGAATTTTGTGAATTATTCAGCATTCAATTGTGGATCCTTCAGAGTCAGTACAGCATATACTCTGAATGCATATCACTAGTATGTCCGCAATCAGTATTCTGCATTTGTAACAGGGAAGGAATTAACAGATTTTATGTGCTCATGACATTCAAAGTAAAATATCCGAAAGAGATTAGTGTAGATAACATCACTGCATGCATCCATAATAGCACGTATCCAAACAATAAAAATTACAGTGGACAATGCACACTGCTAGAGTCAGTATACCTCTCGATCAGTAACAAACTAACCAAAGTTGAATGACATTTGTGTTCTTATTAATAGTCTCATTAAGCAGTATTTTTCTAGAGCCTTTTGTGTCTCATTCCCTAGGCAGCCACCCTGCACACACTTTGATACATACTTGACTTTCAGTATCGGAGTAATCCCGGAGGAGTCAGTGTGACTGTTCATAGCCTTAAACACAAAGACATGTTCGAGTGTCTGCAGGATAGAGGACTTAGACCGCCCTCCTGCAAAGAGCTCATAATAACCCTGCGAAAACAGCCAAAACCAACAGAGTGTAACAGAAATGTGCCCTTGAGAATGGAAAAGCTCTAAAGCCAAATTTAGTCTTGGTATGTGCAAGCCCTTTGGAAATAAATGGCAACATTGATGTTCACCACGGAAGAGAGGGTTTCCATCCCCGAATCCTGTGGTGGCTCTTGGGGTGACACATGTTTTTGTCAGTCATCTTTATGCATGCAAGTCCAGAATACAAAACCAATTATCTAGTTAAGGTTAATTTCAGATCTAATCTGCCATATTTCCACATTGTCTAATTCCCTGGATAATTCCTGGTGTTATCCCTCTGTAATCAGGTTATTATTTGAAGTTCCATCCATCGCAGTTGATTTGCTCAGCAATGCATTAAATTGGTGTGATGTGTAATCTTCTAATGTCTTCTGATGTTTCTCTCCCCAGCGCCGCTTCAATCATTAGTGTCTTGATGTGACATTAGACAAAGTTACACATAGTGTGTTGCTAGTAGTAGGCAAATAAGGAGAGAATCCTAAATGCATGAACTGACAAATACAATGTAGCTTTACCCAGTGCTAGAAGCATTGCTGCAGTCTACCAAACTTATCAAGTTTTTGCACCCTGCCTCCAAAAACCTGTTATCTATTCAAAAGCTACTACCTTTTTAGCATCGTGGGGGTCTTAGCATTAACTGTCAGCCACTGATTGATTCTCACCATTGGTATTCTACTGAAAAATAAGCAAAACACCAAAAAAGCCACCCAAACCTACATCAGGTGAATCATATCATCAGGAAGCCAAGTGCTGGACCTGAAATTTCCTGTTTGAATAACAATTCTGTGGCATGCCCTCATGGTTGTCAGATTGGCTGAAATAGCAGCATAATGATTCATGAAACAAAATCAAGCAATAAAAAAGGCGTGAAAGCCTTCCCTCAGCTGTGTTTTAAGTTTTATGAGTTTCATTCCTGAGAACAGAGTACTGACCTTGAGCAGATGTACTTATTAATTTTTGCAGCTGGTTTGACTATCGTACTATAAACCGTATTTGCTCGTGCATAATATCAGTAAAATAAGAAGTAGCACCATCCAAACTTGTTAATTCAGAATAACATTGTGGAGTTAACTAAGGGTTTGGGTTGCCATTTAATGAGACTCATATTGATCCACAAAAGCAAGGCTGTGTTCAAGGCATATGGGATGGAGTGTCATTTTTGTTTTAAGGCCTTTATTAAATGAAGTAGGAGGGTCAATATAACACCGAGATTTTGGATTTCCAGTCGTAGAGAAGAGATCCTTGCACAATAACAGATATAAGCAAAATGAGTCCTGGGAAGTGTTATGTTTTTCTGTGGAAACAGACTCTTTCAAGAACTGCACGGAGATCAAGAATTTAGTGGGATTAAAAACTAGACAGGGCTTACCCAAACATCCACCAGTGCCATAAATCATGACAGCGGATCAAGGTTTAACCTTCCAAGTTCAGCATCCAGAGTGGTATTTTAAAGTTGAAATGGAAAAAATGTGTTTTATGATCTTCTGTAACATGTAGATCTGGCTGAGGGGAGAGGCAGCTACAGACTGAGCTGAACCTGCTGTGAAAAATTACTCCCAATCATTTTTCATGTTTTATAAATCACGTAATTTTACTGACCCACTGTCCCCCATGTGGTTTAAAAAGAGGTTTAAGTCAGGATATTATGAACTGGATACTATATGGGCAAAGCTAACAAAGGCAGCATTTTTCTTTGGGAGATTCTTGACCTTCTGGTGACAAAGTCTGACATGGTCAAGGCATTCTTGTGTAACCTTTAAGAAATTGGAGGGTACCTGCTGCTACCAGGTAAGGTTGAGATAAGGGCAGCTGCGCTAGCAGCCACTAATGAGCATGATCAGCTTCCTCTGAGCACGGTGCCCAAAGCCTTTGCTACAGCTGCCCTCATTTAGGGAGGGTCAAACCCCCTTTCAGCTGGTGCTCAGGTGAGGACTATGTAAGGCTGCAACTCCTAGGGCACAGCTAGTAGTTGGAGCAGTTTGTAGAGAAGGGACTTGGGTGAATTTGTTCTGCTGTGACAGCTCAGACATGCCATGAAGTAGTTTTCTTGGCAGCTGTCCATGCTGGATAGAGACTTCAACACAGAGCAAGTTTCTGGAGGTGGCTGCAGCCCTGCAAGTGTCCTGGGGAGTGCCTGGAGCCTCTCTTTCCACCAGCAGAGATAGTCTTGTGTCCTGTAGGAGCTGTGGAAGAGTTACTTGAGGAGAACATTAGGTAACACGAAAGGGAGATGGAATCTTCTCTGAAATGCAGCAGCTTGAAGAGTCCTGAATCCCACCTGCAATGGAAAGGCTAGCAGCGTGCTCCTCCCCCACCAGTATTAGGATAAGCGGAACCTCTGGAGAACGTGAAAAATGGAAGCTGATGACTTTTGGCACCAAGAGGAGGCTTCCTGTCCCACCTAAGGTCTTGCAACTACAAAATAAATTTACGGCCCTCAGATTTGAAGACGCATATGGGTATTGTGAGTGTTAACAGCATCCAGAAGCACCAACCCTTCAAGAGACGAGTGGCTCACTCTCTTGTTAGAACTTTGCAGTTGTATGCTTGAGAGTGATGCTGGGGCAGCTGAACCTCTCACTGATTTGTCATGGGCTAGAACAGCATGGAACTATAAATCTTTGAAATCTCAAGTTTCACTCAATTGCTTGGGATGAACTCTTTCCAAGATCTGCTGCCAATTGTCATTGGAATAACTTACACTATCCTTCAAAATCAGCATTGAGAAAAAAAGTCTTCCTGGAACTACAAAGCATCCTTACTTCAAATGAGAAATGTTTGAGCAATGTAACAGCAGTGTTCTTTGCTTTGTATAATAGGACAAAACTGTTAGGTACCTGCTTTTTACCCTTGTGTTGAAGTTCCTACTGTTTGCTTGCTTTAGAGGCAATAAGGATGCAGACTAGCAAGATCTTACAAACACAGGATGTGAATTTACTCATTTTAAACGCCTTCAGCTTTCTTTCCACCTTCAAAGCAGCAGACAGCTCGAATGACTGCATTCCTACTGAAAAGGACTCAAGGCCACTGTTTGCAAGAAACATTTACTTAGATGGATAGGTAAATATAAATAAATCTACTTTTTTCCTCACAGGATAAATATTTGGATTATGTGGCTACTGTTGCAATGTGTTGTTAATGCTCAGTGTCAATCATGAGTATGAAAGACTCTGTGTGTGTCTCTTTACACACAGCTGCAATTTCTTAGGAAGTATTGACACTAGGACATGTCATCAGTGGTCAGTCTCAAGCACTGTGAGGAACTGATGTGCTTATATAACATATTGCAAGATAATTTCAAATCTAATGGCTTGACCATGCTCATAAAATGCGATGCAGCCAGAGATTCTGATAAGAGCACAATACATCAAAGGAGCGTTTCACTAGTGCGTCCTTTAGATAGGATGTAGGGAGAAGTTCCTTGAATTGAAGTGCGTTTTGCAGACAAAAGCAAAAAAAAAAATACAGAACGCTAATGGAAAATGAAAATAATCAGAAAATGATACATATCAGATAGTCGGTTTTGGCTTTCTTATTGCACACGCAGTTTTCCTTTTAGATCTTCATCTTGCTAGGAAGTTACGTGCCTCTGTCCGTGTGATATTTTTTCATGTTATTATTTTTTACTAACAATAATTTTAATCTGAAATTACATAAAAATTTAAATTTCAGATTAAAAATAAGTGCTCTGGACTGTAGCTAACAAAACTCCTCCTTAAGCTGCCACACAACTTCAAACATGATGTGGCCTTGTGGAGATGATAATCATGCTTTTTTTTGTTTGAGTTCCAAGTGTGCTATGAGATGCAGGACTGAGGTTTTTAATTATCCATCTTTAAACCACTTTTGATAGCACTGTGAAACTTCCATTTAGTAATATTTAATACTATTTATTGGTGAGTATATCTGCCAGAGCTGTTTCACTGCCCTTTTCAAGGATACCATCTGCTTCATGTAAGAAAGCGCAGTGCCATAGCCACCAAAGAAGCCCTGTCGAAGCACAGTATCCTTACTCCTTGCATGCTCTGACTAGGCACTGTTCATGAGTTTCCTGGGTGATTTTTATCAGCAGAAATCCTGTGCTATTATAGGTCAAGGAGAGACTTTCGTTTATGTTCAGCTTTGTCACATTTGGCAAATCAGGCGAGTTGTGCAGAAACCTTCATAGAGCTACAGTTCTTCCAGTTTACAGGAGCGAATGTTTTTTAAAGCCCATCTTCTCCAGTGGATGGGCTATAAATATTCTTAAATGTATAAATGTTCTTAAGTGCCACCTGTACAAGTATGAGGATGACAAGAGTTGTCTCTAGCTTCTGGTTAACTTGTTTATTGTGACCATAATTGTCCAAAAAACTCCACTCCCTTCCAAAAATGAGGGAGAGCAAGCATTTTAAGAACTCCTTTGAATTTTACTGTGGTGGAAGTGTTCTGACTGTAAGGACTTACAGCACCACTGAAGTCAAATATTGAATAGACATTTTTTATACAGTTGTAAATTTTGTAAACGACTCAACAGATGACAATTGTCTGGTTTTGACATCTCAGTCATGTAAGGAACCCCTGAATCTGGGCCATTTAACTAAAGAAGAAAGTAAAGGGTCTGATTCTTCATTTGCCCCATTGGTGTTCAATAAGAGCAGTACTACCCTCTTTGGTTTCTTAGATATTGCTAATCTATATTTAAAACCTGGATTTTATTTAAACTAGACAATTAATTTGCTTTGGTGTTCAGTAAGAGCAGTACTACCCTCTGGTTTCTTAGATATTGCTAATCTATATTTAAAACCTGGATTTTATTTAAACTAGACAATTAATTTGCTTTAACATCTGAGTGAAATAGATTAGAATTAATGAAGTCTGACCCCCTTATGGGTTAGCAAGAATGAAATAATTACTCTTTAGCAGCACAGGATGTATTGTACTGGACTTTCTGGCTCAAGTTAACAGCAAGAAATTAAAGGAAGTTCAGGAGATACCAGAAGTCCTGAACTGCATTAGGAAATTTAGGTTTGCAGTTTCTCTTTATGAAAACTGAAGATGCATTTTGTGTCACTGCTAATAGTAATTATGAAAAATTACCTGCATGAACTGAATATAGGAATATTCTAATTTGGAATTTGAAACTGATTACAGAAAAATTAGTTCCTATTAAAAGGATGCTACTCTTTAAAATAATGTTAATCACTCGGTCTAAATCCGAAGTGAAGAAATGTCTTCCCAAATCCTTTCAGAATTTCTAGAAGTTGCTTCCGTCTATTCTAGGTGCATTCAAAGTTGAAGTCTCATTTGGCCTCAGCTGAAAAAAGATTCAGCTACAAAGAGACACAAGGTATTACTCTGGCTGCAGATACTGGCACTGTAATTAACTGAAAACATCTAAAAGAATAATCCAGTAGTCACTTTTTTTATTGGCTTAAATAAAATTCACCAAGTGTTACATGAACCTCTAGCTCTTCAAAGAATAGCACTCTCGTCAATCTTCGATGTTAATGAATTTTCTCATGCAGATATTTTCCATGGCTTCTACCAAACCCCAATGAACCTGCTGGCCCTGACATTGGAAAGTCTGTCTTGACATTTCACAGACTTTTCACAGCTTGGTGACAGCCTCCTGCTTAATCCCTCAGGGCAATCTCAGAGACTCTAATTAGAGAGATTCCCTACTATTATATTGCTTTGTGTTTGATGGTTTTGTTTTGGTTTTTTTTTTTATTTCTACGAATGATTGCTATCAGGAAAAATTAAATGTGGCTAATCTATTTGATACCTATGGTAGCCCAGTCCATGCTCATCTGGATGCTTGTGTTGTAAGGGGTACTTTCCAGGATGATACTTTCCTTCACAGAAGCTCTACAAGTTCAGAGTGAGGTCTGAGGAAAGAAGCTGGATCTCCTGAATTACAATCTGTGGTGAAGGGGTTTATATCCCTGTGAGCATGGTGTGATAGTGTTTCAATACCTTGCTGTGCAAGGCAAAGTGCTGGAGAGCTGACATACCTTCCCGCAGCAGGTACTGCTTCAGCTTTTTTTCCACTCGCACTGACCCTTGGCCAAAACACTGGATTGTGTGGCTCAGCAAGGCTGTAATACAAAGTAGGGGGATTGCAGGTGAGGCGCTTTGTGCTGTGGTAGTCTTGTCTGAGTGGGCTCAGGGTTATCTTCATTTTTGGTTGGCACAGCTGAAACTGGCCCATGACCATTTGCTAAAAGGTGGGGGTGGCAGCGAGGTGCTTTTCTTTCCTTATGACCCTCATTTCTCCTGACACGCTATTTCTTAATGCTCAGCCTCTGTCCCTCTCGATATATTTTGTGTTCTGGGGAGGGGAGCGGACAGTTCCAATGAGGGGAAACTGCAGTGAGATATCAAGAAAAACGCTTCACCCTGAGGGTGATCCCACAGTGGCACAGGTGCCCAGAGAGGGATGCCCTGCTGTGGGATGTGTTGGAGGACCTGGCCCTGTGCGACCTGGCCGTGTGCACCCTGGCTTAGAGCAGTAGAAGAATGAAGGACTGTGAAACAGCTTTCTCTGAAGTTACTAGTAAGGCAGGATGTCAATCTCTTTATTTCTAGCTTTGGAGACCTTTACCTTTATTTCAGAATATGTACATATATATATATACACACACACATATGTTCTTCCTGATCTGTCTCCCATACTAAGCATGGTGTCAGAATGCTACTGAAAAAATATAATGGTTTAAAATGCAGCATTAAGGTGTGAAAGGCTGCTTTGCCTGAGCATGGTGGGGTAGGATTGAAGGAAAAACAAATGCAACTGCTGAGTCTAACCCCAACGTGTTAGACTGTGCTAATAAACCTGACCTGGCAAGACGTGTTTCTCCAGCCAAAGCTGAAGGAAGGGTTGTGCCCAGGGCTGGGAGCAGAGGGACTCCGTGGCTCAGGGCATAAGTAAGACACACTGCTGCTCTTGATGTAACAGTGAATTTTGCTGCGTTACACTAAAACATCTCTTATTTGTGTTTTTTCCCCATTCTAAAGCTATTCAAAACCTTTTTCTTTCTACTAAACTAGATATGCATTATACATAAAACACAGTAATAAGCATTTTCTTTTTAATTTTTAGGAAGTCTGTTAGTGCCAGAACATAAACTGCTTAAGAAGAAGGAAGAAAACTGGGGTAAGTGATATTTGGCAAGATGCACATGTTCCACTTGTTTGTGCAACAATCACTGCTGCTGCCTTCTACAGCTTCAGAGGCAGCTGTGTAAATACTGGCTGAGGAAGCCAAGAGACAAACTGTGGAGTGAATAAACCCAGACACGTTCTTGAGGCCACAGGGTAAGGCAGGGCTGAGCCATGCTGCAGACGTCTCGCTGTACTGTTACAGCACCTTTGGCAGCCTCTTTCTGGACGATCTTTATCTTTCCTGTTGTTACTGGGGATGTCTTGCTTTCGGTTCTTGTTTGTTGTGTGTAGGGTGGTGTTGTGTTGTTTTTGTTTTTTTCTTAAGGACTTGAAACTAAAGTTTCGTTATGAGACTCAAAGCATTCTTGAAACTATTACGGAGACTCCTGATGCAGGCAGCCAAACACTGCTTTGCTGACCCCTGTGGTTCTGAACACAGGGGCCAGAGAGCCTCGAACGTATCAGCTTGTGGTGTTTGCTAAACTCTTGTAAATGGGGTTTACTTGTTTGTTTTGTGGAGCAGTCCTAGGAACTGCAAACTAAAGCACTGAAGTGCTGGAGCTGCTGCCACCCAGTCCCTGGGGGAGATGACCTCCCCCAGACAAGGCCAGTGCCTGCAGCCTCACAAGGGTTGGGTGTATTAAGCCTTGCCAGGCTCCCTTGTTTCTTTTTGTTTCTGATAAACCATCAAAGGGATCATGGACATAAAGTAGACTGGGCTTCTTTCCGTTGCAAATAAAGCTTATTGATTTTGGCGCGAGTTTGCCAGAGTTAAGCACTGTCATGAAGCAACTCTATTAGGCCATGTTGTGACGCAGTTCACAGGTAAATGATGCATCTGAGCTAGTGTACCTAAATCTCAGTTTCCAAACCACCGGCTTGATCTTTTTTTGACCATTTTGTTACCTTTTTGTATTTCTTAAAGACATACCTTATGGCTTCTCTGCACATATACTGATTTTAGCTTATAATTGAATATATAACTTCCCCTTGCTGACCAGGTCAGATAATGCCTCTGCCAGCTACACTTCAATGTTATTCTATAACAATTACTACAATATTATTGCATCCTGTAATTCTCTTGTTTCTTATGTCTCTGTTACACTTCTTCATAAGAGCCTTCTGCATCATTCCTCACCTTAAAGCACTGGTCAAATAGGCATACTGAGTGTTATTTAACTTGGTAGTATAGTCCGGAAGCTCAGTAGGCATGTCTTAAATAGGCTGCAAAATACAGAAACTTTTGCTTTCTCTCATAGTGCTTGCAGTTTTCATCCCTTTTCACTGCTTTTGGAATGAAATTGACTGGAACATATGCAGAAATCCTGAACTGGTCTGGTTTGAGGCAGAAGAACAAATATTTGTTCGTTGTAAGGAGAAATAAAGACAATTCTCCTGATACTTTGAACTGTTTACCACTAATAGCTTAATGAAAAACTCTCAAGGAAAAAGATATTGATACCTTATGAAGTGAACGAATGTTTGTTTGCTCATCTGCCTTTGCAAGGCACATTTCAGTGGTGCTATTTTTCTTTTAGTAGTAGCACTGTCATCCTTGCATTCCTATGTTTCACAAAAATTTTGATGACTTCTCCAAGCTTGGTGCAATTTTATTTTCTACTCAAATTAACCATGTTAAATCATAAAATACTGTGAGAAAAATTGATGTGTTACTCAGCTGATGGAGTTAAGCAGACATATATCCTCTGACTTCATCACTCCAGGTCAGGGTTGTATTTGGATTATAGATACAGCTCCTTCAGGTACTGTCAAAATTCCTTATTTCATTTTGAGGGATGCTGGTAATCCAACATGGCAGGGGTGAGCCCCTGCTCCAACTGATTCTCTCTGTAGAGTTGGGGGGAAAATTGAGTCAGAGACAGAAACCAGTTTCTAACTAGAAAGTAATAAAATGAATTACCTTTTCTATTTTTCTTTCGAGGAGGACAGTGTTTCCTTGTGACATCCCCCTGGAGCTGTCTGAATTGAGATGGGACGCGACATATCTGTATATTAAATAACAATCTGGCTGAGCAAATCAATCTACAAAGTGCCACTAAAGCTGTTTACTAGGCTCCTGTATCGTTGATTGATTTCAGTGAAAGATGTGAACCTTAAGGGCATGCTTCTATGTGGAGTCATTTTGGGAAAAAAAAAATATATATTGAATTGTTGAATAACCGCATGATGTGTAGGATAAGAGTGCTCTTTTTTTGATAGTTTAGTTGGATCCAAGCAGCTAAATACAACAGTTGATAACAGGTTACCTGAACACAGTAAAAACTATTTACTCAGTCAGAACAGAACCCCATTATGTATCTGAGAAGATAGTAGGTCCACTTAGAAAATAATGGCACCCTGCAAGACAGAAATAGTTTACCTTTCCACGGGGTCACTGATAGGAAAACATGCCATCATTTTTGTCCTCATATTTAAAAGTGATTTTCACCCACATTTTAACGATGAGGGAACTGAGGCACATTGTGTTTTAGCAACTGTCTGATGTCAGAAACCTGGAAAAGGGCAGATCCAAAAATAACAGCTGGGTCTGGATAGCAGTAACCTAATCACTGGATAATATTGTCTTAGAGGTAAAAGTCTGGAGAGAAAAGCTGAGATGTCTGTCTTCTCCACTCTGTCTTTACCTGGGTCTACATATCAGAGTCACTGAGCTGGAAAAATGTGAATGTTGCTGTACAGCCTGGATGAACTAAGTTGTCTCTTGTGCAGCGAGTGCATTTCCCAGCTGGGTAGGACATTGTGTAGCTTTTCAGAGTTTCCAGAACCATGTCACTCAAGCAAGACCCTCTGGAGGGGGTCCTGGTTGAAAGCTGTTTTTATTTTTCTGTTGGGAGGGACACAACAATCTCCTGTTTTCAGCACAGCCTTTGCCAGAGACTACAGCAATCTGCGTAAACCAGAGCTCTCTGGTGCAACAGAGGCTGTTTCAGAGGTTCAGGAGATCTGGCTCTAAGTGGAAAGGGTCTTCAACAGCTTAAGGAGTTATGTCTTTAATAGCTGAACAGGAACCTTTGCTGAAAACACTAGTGAGGGGGCAAAAAAAATGCAACAAAATGCTCAAAGGGCAGCGCAGATAAAATCAGTGCCAGCGTGATGAGACCACTGCTGCCTCCAAATTACATTGCTCCAAACTTATCTACTAAAAAAGTATTAAATGACCCAAAGCACCAAGTTCCTCTTGAGCCCTCATGTTTCAAAATAACTCGACTCTGCACCAAGTAGAAAGTTTTCCTCCTGCACAAAGGCTCCAGAGGAGGATACGGTGAACCTTGCTCTGCTTTGAGATGGCTCCCAGGCTACAAATACAATTCTTATTCTCCAGCTGCATTTTACATTGACATGAAATGAAGATGGTCAGAGTGCCTTCTGTTGCCTGTCCAGACACTGCTCCAGCAGCACTCAGCGGTGACGTGCAAAGGGAAGGAAGTTAACTGTTTGACAAGGGAAAGCTTTATTTACGGAGTGCTACCAGGCTAAAATCAGTTGAACTGTGTGAAATAATGTGCGCTTGTTTGGAAAAAGAGATGAAAAGCTGTGACGCTGATTGGCAGTGAAAACCCTATAAAACAACGCACATCAATGGTGTAATTGACTCCTTCCTTCACACAAATGACTTTTCTCCTTGCTGCACTCCTTAGGCACTTGAGTAGGCTGAGATTCGTATCAACAGAATGTAATAAACTTAGTTTTCTGAAAGCTGTGTAACATACAAGACAGCTTGGATGAGAGGATCTTTAAAGATTAATATTAGTAATAACAATTCAGTGGATTATCCACAAATCCACTCACTCTTAGATGTACTAGGAGAAGAATTTCCTTTGTAGCAATTCAGCTAAGCAAGGGAACAGGATGGTGCTGACTTTGCAGACCTAACGCACTCATCTCCTCGTATCCATCTTCTTTCCTAGGTCCTAGAGCTGTTTGGAAACTTGTTCAGCATCACTACCTTGAGTGTTGTTTGGTTGTTTCCAGAGATCTCATGTATGAATTTTGGAAAGGTGAAACCCTTTATGTGTGGCTCCTCCTGGCTTTGTTGCTTTTGATGATTTTTCCAGCATGTGAGCACTGGCTTTGCTCCCCTTATGAGGAAGATAGGGTTTTCTTAAAAAACAAACAAAACCAAACAAAAACAAGTGTATCCACAGGGTCTAGCTGCCCAGCCCAAACTTTGTGTGCTGCTGGTGTACTGCCCTTCAAC
Organism: Apaloderma vittatum; assembly: GCF_000703405.1. NCBI lineage: Eukaryota > Metazoa > Chordata > Aves > Trogoniformes > Trogonidae > Apaloderma > Apaloderma vittatum. The sequence goes on from NW_009715237.1 coordinate 12,758, forward strand.
CAGGCAGAGTTAACCTGTGCTGCAGGATTAAAGGACGACTGTGAGCATGCCAAGGACCTCAGAAAAACAGAATTCTTCTTTCAAACCAATGCAATAAGCAGAGGTGGCTCTGAGCCACAGCACTACGTCTGGAGCCAAGCTGTTGTGAAGTTTCTTCATAAACTTGAAGTTTCTTCAATCCCTACCACAGGAAAAGTTTCTGGTTTCTCTTTCACTGGGATGGATTCATAATCCCAGGCATTCTGCTGTCGGGTATGTTCCCCTTATGGTTTTCCCTTGATCTATTGTGAACTATAAGGGGAGTGTATGTGGGAGGAGGGGATGTTGTTCAGCTTTGCTTTATTATGCAATGAAACCATATGCTGCTCTTATGGTCTCACACAGGATTTTGTGAGCTTCTGTCATGGTAAAATTTGCGGAGGCTGTTGCGTACCAGCTAGGCGACTTTACTGCTGGATCAAACAAGAGGAGGCAGATCCCTGTGAAATCTGTGGGAATAAAGCTTTCCTTAAGTGCAAGTATCTGAATGTTTTCCTCACCTCTTTCCGTAACTACCAGCAGGTTACACAAGGCAATGAGGTTGATGAATTCTCCCTTTGGAAACTGCTTTCCAGGCAGAGACATGGAGGTGTGGCAGGGAAGAAGACAAAGTGAGCTGCAAAGACAAGTTGCCAAAGGTGGCTACTGGTGTCTGGTACTTCAGTGGGGCGTGGGACCCACAAATGTTGCTCTGTGTCCCAAGGGCTGAAGAGGATATAATTGAACTGTTGCTCAGTGTGATGCCAGAGTTCGATGGCATGTCTCAAGGGATTGTGCTAAACTGATACCGCAGAAGATAATTAAATCATGTGACAGTTTACCACAGGAGATGCCGGAATAATCAGTGATTTTAAAGACCTCTACATCATGGGTTTGTAGCGTGAGTGTATTTATGAACTGTAAGGAACTTGCATGGATTTTGCTGGGCTGTTAGATTCTGTGGAAGAGCAGTCTATTTCTGACGGGTTGAGTGATGCCACCTCGTTAGAAATGATGAAGCACTGACCTGGCTGCGGGCGGCAGACTCGCCTGCTTTCAAATTTCCAGCTGGAATTTCACAGAGGGTTAAAATCATCAAATGCTAAAGTGAATGCCTTGATATGTCACGTCCATTTACAATTTCTCCTTCACTTTGTGTGTTATTCCCTGTGTGTTTTCCTCTGTATAAGCAGATCAGGAAATGTTGCCTGCAATTCCTATATTATTCCTTCCCATATTAGTTGGTTTCTGCTAGCAGAAAACAGAGCAGCAAAACCTTACTTCTCAAGAGAGGAAAAGCACTTCTGAGTAGGGTTCCTAGATGTGGGGGCAAGGCCAGAGTTCCTGGAGGATTTAGTGTGCAGATTCCTACACGATACTTACCATGATTTTTCAAACCAACGCTTCCTAGCTAAACTCCAGTGTTACAAGCATCACAGGAGAGAGAAGACCTCCCAGTGCACGTGACTTTTTTGCCACTGTTCTTTTCATCCCCTCTGTCATCACATTGACTCAAAACCTGCAGCCACAAGTTAGAACTCAAAAGGGATTTGTAATGAGTTAACCCCTGTAGTTTGTGAGGTGTCTACAGTTGGTTTACTTCGCAAAAACTCAATCTGATCTCTTTGTATGCTTCCTGCACAAGCATTTTATTTCTTTTCTCTATATCATCCTCTTGGGATGTGGGGTTTTTTTGTTTTGTTTTGTTTTTTAACTCCTGCCTTACTCAAGCAAAGATGCTAATTTCTACATTAGACTTCTAGACCTGTGTTAGCATAATGTCAAATTCATCAGGGTGACCTGGACCCTGGGAGCCCAGAGCATCTCTGCCTGCAAGAGTCTGGGCTATCTGTATTTGCCTTGAACGTTGATTTAGGACTTTAGAAATCTGCTTTCCTCACAATGTCTTTTTTCCTAATTCATCTCCATCCGTAACTAGGTGTACATACACATATATGGAAAGACAAGCACGAAGATATGTGTGATTAACACTTGCCTTTGTACAAATGTGTTTTGGATGCGCAGCTTAGAGGGTTAAATCAATTAACTACAGATATCTTGCGGGATTTTTTTCCCTCAGTCAATTGGTATCTACTTCCTGAATGAGGAAATGACAGTTTAGAAGTCTAATATTTTCCCTATAAGAACGAGGAATACTAGAAAATAATTGCACAAATAGAACTTCATTACCCTTTTGCTATCTGTCTGTTGAAATCAATGAAACTCTTTCTGTTCAGTTCTTTCAGGATGCAAGGCATTAAATATGTTATTTGAAATACATAAAATAAATGGTTTTTAAACTCGAGACCCAGCTGCATCAACATGAAAAAGTTTGTTGTACTTTGCACGTCCTGCCATCACTTAAGCATTTCTAAAAGCAAATTCAGTAATTGTTTCCTGCTTCAAAATAATATAGTTGAACTGTGAATTTAAAATATGCCAGATTTAGCAATTCATTAACAAGACAATGTCAAGAACTCTATTTCAAACTCTTGACTGCAGGAATGATATTGCAGTCAGAAATGCTTTGCATGCACTCTTAGTTCTGCAGCTCCCATCTGCATGTGTGTAAAGGTTAGATTCGAAAAACACCTTGTTAAAAGAAAGGCTTCTAAGGTTCAAACACGTCTAACGTAGGAAATGGCAGAATTAAGGCAGTCCTGGGCAGGTGTAATTTGCTATCCACACCTTTCCTGCTATGTATGTTCTCATGCAGTCTTTTAAGATATAATCAATTATTCCTTCCCTCCACCCCATGCTTTCTCTGGTGGTTAATTAGGGCTGTATAGTGAAGCAGAGTAATAAAAAAAGAGGAGCCCTATCTAAAAAGCTTAGGAGGTATGCAAGTCCATAGAAAAATCAATCTTTTCATGAACTACAGAACTAATAAAACCTGTTTTCCCATGGTTTCCAGCCTCTCATTCCTTAAACTCTTTTCCCTATATCTTCTGTAACTTCCCTGTTTGATTAAGTGGCACATGGTGTGTCTGAGCCGATTCTGGGTCTTCACCTCTACGCACGTGTGTGCAGTCTTAAGAGTGTTAATTATCTTTGACATCACTGACCTTCTGTGAAATTGGCCTGAAGCTGCACAGCAGGTTCACACCTCTTGAAGGCAGAGAGGCAGGTGGGTGGAGAGTCTGATGAACCTCAAGTTTATTATTTTTTAATTATCTGTAAAATAATAGGATACCAAGTTACTTGACCTTACTTATACAACAGAAGCCTGTGATGTGAAGCAAGTCACTTAAGCTAAATTTTTCATAGATAGTTGCAAATTTGTGTTCTTAGCTTTCTGAGCACCTCACTTGAGGATACTGATGTGGGGAAGTGTTGCAGCATTCCTGGCTGCGTTTGAAATCAAGGAGACTGGGTAATGTTAAGTAGTCACAGGACATCAGGCCTAAAAATTTTAAATTAAGCCGAAACATGATGATGTTTCACCAAGATACTGTAGGGATGACTGCCAGTCATAACCCCTGGGAAAATTTATAATGGCCCTTTTACTAGGACTTGGCTGGTGGTTTTAAGCTAAGCAAGAAGAAAGCAGTCTATTGAATAGCTACTCGCTCATTCAGATCTGTCCAGCCATGTACCAAATGAGGTATGTTCCTGTAAGAAAAATAATTTGTCATCATGGCCTTTGAGCACAGGGAAATGATTTCCCACAGGCGTGGTACAAAGGGGAAGAGGGGAGAAGCAGGAGGTTGTGCAGCCTTAGTTCCATGCCAGAGTATTTATTTTGCAACCTAAACCATGCCAGAGTATTTATTTTGCAACCTTCCTTACTGAAGAACATGTTTGCATACAACAAATATAGCACAAATATTTTTTAAAAGCTTCTTTCTTATGGCTCTAAGGATTAAAGACTTCCAACAAGTCATGTCTATATAAGTGCAAAGCAGAGCAAGTTTTGAAAGGCAGCTTGGGAACTTTCATAAATCCTCGGGCTCAGGAAGGAGCAAGAAGAGGGAACTGCAGTCTAGCAAGTCACTTGCCCGCTAAAGACCAGGCTCTGACATTCGGTAGGTTGTGAACGTGAAGCATGAGGGAATGTAATTCTGATAACCTGGCATCCCTAGCACCCAGTCTTCTTCCTGAAAAATACAGCCTGTGATTTCTGTGTCAGAGTGATAGCTTTACCTGTACTGCTAAAGAAAATAAGTCCTTACCTTCTCATAGAAAAAATAAAAAGACTTTCTTCTGACACCACCCAAACCATACCAGAAGCTTTCCCATCCTCAGATGCTACTTTTCTTCTAGTTTGTCTCTTTTTTTCACTGTGGCTCTGACGCTGGCCAAAACACTGATTTTCTTTTTTTTCTTTTAATGTGTAGTTTATTCACTATGGGTAGTCCATAAATATAACATATGCCAGCAACTCCTAAGACGATAAAATATAAAAGGATTATAGAATTATGCTTCTTAACCACATTTTAGAGACAAATAGAGAAATCTTAGATTTAAAAAAATGAGTCCTTATATCATGCTGGCAAGCTCATTAACAAGGAAAAAGATATTTATTGTTTGCTGTCTAAATGCATCACTAACTGACAGTAGCACCTCATATCGAGGAAAAAATAATACCAGCTGAGAGCTTGAGTCCTGCACGTTCAGAGACAGCTAAAAGAGTATGATGCTTCCTGTTTCATTTACTGTAGTCTTGAATATTTACACATCAACTTAATCCAAATTTCTTCCATGACAGCCTCAAAATTCAGTGATTCTGTTCTTCCTGAGGTACAGATGAGGACCAGGGTTATGTGGATATCTAACAATTTACGTGAGTCTCAGCATAGTTTGGTGATCTACCCGCACAGAGAAACCGGATAATTAGTTTCCCAGTGTGCCAGCGAGGCAGGAGAATTAATGAAGTCCTTTAGAAACAAAAAATTGGAAAAAAAAGTGAAAAAGTGATTTGCAAATTTCTTCTTAGCAAGCCACAAGTACATCTTTAGGGTCCTTTGTGTAAGTCATTTTCACCACATGTGGAACAGCTGGAAAACAGAAACAAGAGTCATATGACTCACATCAGAGAAACCCAGAGGTAAAGCTCACAAGCTTCAAAGAGCAAGAATATTGTCTGAGGTGGACTCATAACCTCGCTCTTTGCCCTCCAGGGAACAGAAATAAAGGAGAGGGAGATAGATTGACTGAAAGATGAGGATTTTATAAACTTTGTTACTAGTTTTGATAGCCACAAAAAAGAGTTGCTGACAAAGAACTTTGAGTATAAATTTTAGATGGGGAGAATATTAGCAGTATGCAGGGACGAATAAAACAAGTCACCTATCAAACTGTAAAACTCCTATGTCCTTTACTCTTCTGACAGCATTTTCCTTTCCCAATTTATTTTCCTCTTGCAGAGTTTGTAACGGCGCAAACTAATGTCATCTTCGTGATCCTGCAAAGGGACACTTGGTGCACCAGCCAGTCATGGAATTACCACTCCTGTGAGCTGAAATAACAAAGTTCAAAGTATAATTCTTTCAAAGGCCAGGGGCTTAGATCAAAGTTTAGGTCCTTGTGGATCAGAGGATGCGTTGAGTCTGTATTTACTACACCTGTAGCAGATCTGTTAGCCCAAAGTATGCTGGCCATTTGTGAGCTCTAAGACTGATGCTGGTTTTGTGTCTCTTGTATGGAAAGAGTACTGAAGAGCACTGGGTCTTATGGAAAGCATAAAATAGAATCTAAGAGCAAAGTCAAAGAAACTCATTTGACTTAATAGCTGCTGCAGTTGATTCGATATCATCTGCATAATGGCCCTCTACAAAAGGAGTTTTCATTGTGGAATACGATACATGTTGAAAGTGAGTCCTACCCAAAATCATTTTATCCAGCCTCACTTAAATAAAGCTCGACAAGGCAATCCAAAGAGCAATTCAGCAGATAGAGTTTAAGCTTGGCATGTATTGATTGGAGGCATGCAGGAAAAAAACTTCATATAACCTGGCCTTTGTAGGATGAGCAAACAAGAAGGAGAAATGTAATCATAAAGGAATATGGCAAAACCTGGGAAAGCTGCTGAGCAAATGGATGGAGAGTACAGAAAGATTCCTAGCAGCCTATTTTGGATATACAGAGTAAGACCTCCTAGGTGAGCTGAGAAATTTAATACTTAAAGATAATATTCAGCGTAGAAGATTTTGGGTTCTTTCAATTTCTTAAGTCTCAGAGAACCATAATGACATACTGAATGTATTTTTGTAATTCTTTATTTTACAGAGGGATTCTAGTTTGGGTTAATTTGGTCCTCTGTAACTTCGTTTTCCAATATTTTAATGGCTATTTAAAGCCAGCTACAATCAACATGCGTTTTCCCCTTTAAAGATTACCTGATTTAAGAGAGCTCCTGGATGACTTTGACAGGAACACCTTGTATTGATTACCTGCCACGCTCACTCTTGTACCTGGATGCTGCTCAAGGCCACCTTAAACTGCCACCGTGGTGGTCTGCTACTGTTAAATCACACCATTAAAACCATTAAAGTACATGACTAGACTGCCGCCATGGCAGCCTAATGGGTGCCAGCAACTATTTTTCTTGCTGTTTTCTTTAGAGACAGTGACAGTCTGGTGATGCTCAGTTTCATAAACTGCTATATTTGGAATTACTATCTTTAAATTCATTTCATACACACAATCAACAAGCCAAATTCTCCTCAGCTTCGCCAGCACTTAGCAGGAGAAATCACAGTGAGAATGCGAATTTTTATCACTGTACACAAATCCTAAATTTGTCTGAGAGCCTCTGGCCTGGAATAGGTTTCTTGGCAAGCCTTGAGGAATGGATTGAGAGTCGATATTGTGCAAAGTGAAGTTTTTAGGAGAAACCTTTCCTCTGAGGTGTTAATCAGTGGTCCTCTGACAAGGAGCAGGGAGTTGGAGAAAAGTTTCAATGACCGAGTTCCTCCAACCTGTCATAGGCTGTGAAGAGAGAAGCAAATCAAGTACTTGTGGATGCTATTCAATGCCAAGGCACACTTAAGCCCCCCAAGGACATCAATATTCAAGGGATGTAATTTCACTGGCTCAGAGTTCATGCAAGCTTTTGGTGAGATCCATGCTTTGTATTTCATTCGCAATGCTTTGTATTTCAACATGAATGCTAACTACAAGAATCGGAGGAAAGTGAAGTTCACGGGAAAAATGGTAATAAAACCAGTTCTCAGTAAAGCAATTTCATAGGAATTTTGAACTGAAAAATACATACAGCTGGTATGATATTTTAAACTGCTGTTTTTACCACACTTTCCAAGTGCAAAAAAAATTACAAGTGCGATGCTGTGGTCTGTGGTTTTATGCATCTATATATGTGTACATATATATGTACATACATGTGAATGTAGTTATCAGCATGATCGAATAATCTGAAAACTTAGTATGAGCTATGCAACCTAATAGTGATGCGTAAGCAGAGATAGTTTTACTTGTTTTGTCATTTGCGGTGAATAATTTTTGATAGATGCACTAACAGACCGACTACAGTTGAGACACAAAATTTTTATTCTAGTTTTCCATTTTACGTTACTCTACCAAATAACACTACATGTAATTTCTAAAACTCATAGTAGTAATGAACAAGGGCTGTTACTCCGCTAGTCCTTACTTTGCTATCCTGAGTATTTCTTTTCCTTCTAAATGAAGTTTTCAGACCATGCTGACCAATTGCTTAAATGCAGGTTTTACAGAGAAGTAACAGAACACTGCTTGTACAAGTAAACTAGTAAACTTGTACAAGTAAACTACACCTTAGAGTGGGCAAAGTTTGTCAGGTAGGATGACGATGTGCATCAAGATCTTTCATGTACAACCTTTTATGCAGTGCCACCTCCTGATAAGAAGGAGCTCTGATGTCAAGCAGGGATAGGTTTTCAAGTTTTTCATGAGTTGTATTCCCCTTGCTTCATTCTGCAGGGTGGTGAAGACAGAAGAGCAATATTGATTGTTTAAGCTCAGCAGCCTCCCTGGGTGAGCAGGCAGACAGACAGTGGGGGAAAAAAGAAAAAAGTTTCTGGAGTATCAGGGTTGCCTTTTGGGTGACCTGAGCTCAAAGGACAGGGAGAAGTTCATCACACACTCCCATAAAAGCAAACAGGAGCAATCTATGACTAAGTAAGACGTTCTCTCCACTCTTGCCCTGTATTTTTTAGGAAGAATATGCAAAAAATACCCCATGGCATACGGTAACTGTCACGCCTGAGCTTGAATTCTGGTTTCCTTCTGTACTTTGAAAGGTTCAAACCAGCTTTTTTCACTAGCAAACAACTCCCACAGCCCTGCTGTTCTGTGCAATCCATCGGTTTCACAGGGTGTGGCACAAATGTACATGTTTGTTCTTGTCATCATGTTCTCCAGGAGATCTCTATGGTCACTTCTAGGGGATGATCTACAAGCATAATGTAGCTTTGAGGGCCTGCTGAATCCACACCACTGCTTAATCATGTAACCGTTGATCAATATTTTTCCACCACATGCAGCCATACCTGTCTCTTCCTTTTAGCAGATGTAAACACATCTGTAAACAGTATTTTCCCAGAAGAGCTACCATGTATTTCTTCTGTAGTAAAGGAGTCAGGCTGACTGATGATATGTATGTGGAAGTCGCCTCTGGTGTAAATACTGCAGGAAAGGCAAATATGAAGTGCTACACTAAAGGAAGGAAAATGAAATGTAGAACTAGTAATTGGGAAATATCTGGCATAGAAACAGCATGGTAGAAAACAAGGTGTTGTTATAGAGAATTTCAAGTCAAATACCACAAGACAGACATTGAGTTGCTGGAGCATGTCCAGAGAAGGGCAACGAAGCTGGGGAAGGGTCTTGAGAACAAGTCTGATGAACAACTGAAGTTGTTTAGCCTGGAGAAGAGAAGGCTGAGTGTCGGCGGTGAAGAAGGGAGACTGCAATACACTCAATATGAATGCTACAATCATCCGCTTTATTTGAGTTACATGTTGCCTTTTATATTTTTCTTTGATATTTCTCAGCTGCAAGCTATCAGTAATTATCCGGTATTCTGGCATCTTATTGATATATCTGCGTATTTACAGAAGCATTTACTGGAACCAGCGTCTCTTTTGGCTACCTTTCACATCCTCCATTAATCCTCGTTATCCCAATAACAAGCCCCCCATCCAGTCCCCAAGGTCCTCTTGGCGGCACATCAGGAGCCACGCGTTATTTTCGGTACTTTTCCTTCCACGTCAACATGGCCTTGGTAATTTTCCACATCCTTCCGTCCTTTGTAGGTCACTGGCCAGCTTCTTGTCAGCCTTTACTTCAAGGCCGCAAGCCCCACAGCTCCCCCTTTTTGTTTTTTAAACATAGAAACTGATATATTTTGAAAAATAGACAAAGCACATTGTATCATACATGGAAATATTATCAAAACAAGCACGATGGTAATCAGTATCAAACATCCCTATTTCAACAAGGTTTTCCACCATCCGCTAAATCCCAATGATTCTAGCCAAGTATCAAACGGATTCTCCCACCTCTGCAATTTCTTCATATTATCCTTTAATTCCTGTAACTTGCTATAAATGGATTGGGATCGATCAGTCAGATTAAAACAACACATTCCCGCAAAATCTTCACACCCATGACCATGTGTTAACAGCAAAAAATCTATGGCTGGTCTGGTTTGTACTTTTGGTTTGCGCAAGCTATCTGCTTCTGTAGCTAAGTCATATAAAATCTGTGAGGTTAGATTTATTTGTTTGCCCGCCCAATAAGCCAAAGCATTTACAATCGAGGTTACATGAATCAAAGCTACTGAAGGAAGAAACAAAGAGGTTAGTACAGTTGTAGGGTTTTCCCATAATATAACAGAATCACTACAATTCTGATCTAAAGTTGTTATAGTTCTCTTAACTCGATGCATTTTTCCAGAAGCAATCTCCCGTAAGTATTTTACATATTCTTTTCTTGGAAGTAACAAAGTCAATTTGCTTAAATAACAGGGCCCTCCAAATAACAAGCTAGGTATTCCGGGCCATGCCCGATCACCACAAATTAAAAAAAAATCCTGGTGGTAGCACTCTAGGCTGTGTTTGATTATAAAGCACATCAGGCACTGAATTATTACGATAAGAAGAGTTTTGATGTTTAGCATCCATGGGGGTAACAGAGGTTTCAAAATCTTCTCTATACCGCACTGTTTGTGAGCTAAATCATACACACCCAGGTGCCTCTTGGGAACCTACAGATCTAATTCTTGGGGAGGTAACATGGGTTTTTTCAGAAATTTTGTCAACAAGGCTAATGCCTACCTGATGTAGTGACAAGGAAAAATCCTGAACACCCGAACGATTTGCCCATTGTACCCACGTATTAGCCATGTTTTGGGATTCTGCCATTTCAACAGGAGCATGTTGTCCATTTACACAACACAAGTTAATTATAATAACTTGTATTAGGCATTTGACGGTACTGGAACTTTGTAAGGCCGAATCCATTTTGCTGGAATCCATCATGGACCAAAATCTGTCAAAACACAAGCATAACCCCTTCCCCAAGTTAATAAGTCTACAGGTCCCTTCCATGCGTTATCCCGAACATCAAACCACAATACAGGTGGCTTGGCTGTTAAATTCTCTCCAACTCATTTTTGTGAATCAATATGACGATAAGCAGGTGGCATATCTTGGCCCTCTTTAACATTTAACCAATTTAAAACATAAAGCGCTTTCATTAATTGGGCTTCAGGTGGTGCAACGTCATTAGCTATTTTCTGAATTTGTTGCTTCAATGTATGATGAGTTCGTTCAATTATTGCTTGTCCTGTTGAGTTAGCTGGTATCCCAGTCACATGTTTTACTCCCCACCTTTGTAAGAATTGCTGTGTAGAAGCAGCAATATAACCAGAACCATTATCAGTCTTTATTGTTTTGGGAATCCCCATTACTGCAAAGCATTGTAACCAATGACGTTGTACCGCAGTAGCATTTGTTTTAGTAAGGGCAGTAGCCCATATCATTTGTGAAAAAGTATCGATAGTAACATGTACCTGTTTTACATTTTTAAAAGATGATATCATGGTAATATCCGTTTGCCAAAGCTCTAGGGGTCCCAGACCTCTAGGATTCACTGCTGTTCCTATTACCGATGGAAGAGGTGCACAAGAGGGGCATGCGGCAACAATATTACGTGCCTTACTCAAGGATAAATTAAACTGCCGAGCTAAGGCTCGTGCAGACTGATGAAAAAATCCATGAGAAAGTAATGCTTGTTTATAAATTTCAGGAACAATTGAAAGCTGAGAGACCAATTTATCAGCTTTGTCATTGCCTTCAAACAAACCATCCTGAAATTGCAAATGACTTCTGATATGTGCAATAAAGTAAGTTTGTTGTCGAATATTCAGTATGTGCCACAATTGCAGCAACAATTGCCACAGTTGTTTATTTTGGACTTCCTTTAGAAAGGCGCGCTCCATTCGTTGCACTACACCCACTACATATAAAGGGTCACAAATAATATTTATGGGTTCTGTTGAAAAGTGTTCAAAAACCGATACTACAGCTTGTAGTTCTAATGTCTGTGCAGATCCCGAAGTCACTATCGTATGGGACTTCCATTGTCCACCGTCATACCAGACGAATCCTGCTTTCTGAGTTCGTGGGCTAGCGTCAGTAAAAATTGTTTTTCCAGATACCGGTCGATTCTGCAACAAAAGTTCCTTTTCCAAACACAAGTTAGTTGAAAACAATCGATGCTTAGGATAATGACAAGTCAATATTCCTGAAAATGAAGCTACAGACAGTGCAAACAGTACCAACTGTTGCAACAATTGAGTAATTTGAAAATCAGTATAAGGTAAATGAATTATTTCAAATTCTTCCCCTGATATCTCATACAGTCATTCTCTTGCTTTCGTAATTATCATGGCAATTCCTTCTGCTCTTGTACATACAGTATTCTTATAAGATGTAGAAGGAAAAATCCACTCAAGCACATCTAGGGGATCGACTCGTTCAGGTGCCCACTGAAAAATAATCATGGCTAAATATCGATCTGAATTTAAAACAGTTGCTCTCATGGGTTTGTCTAGGATCCTTCGTCCTGCATAAGTTTGTGCTATTTTGGCCTCTATAACATGTAGTGCCTGCTTGTGTTCCTCTGTTAGGGAGCGTGGAGCATCAGCACCCCCGCCCCCTTTTAGCAAAGCAAGCAAGGGAGACAAATCCTCATTGGTTATGCCACAATACGGTCTCATCCATTGTAAATCCCCTAACAGTTTTTGAACATCATGTAACGTGGAAATCATCATAGAAATATGCAACTTTTGTGGTCATACTGTTGCTCCAGTGATGGTCAATCCCAAATATTGATAAGCCAGCTGCACCTGAATCTTATCCTGTGATACTTTTAACCCTGCTTTCTGTAGTTGTTCGGTAAAAATGGTAATAATGTTATCAGGCAATCTCAGGGCTGCACACAAAATATCATCCATATAATGATAGATAATACATTGTGTTAATCGTTGTCATAAGGCTGTAATGCCCAGGCAACATAATATTGACAAATAGTAGGTGAGTTTTTCATACCTTGAGGTAACACCGTCCACTGATAATGCTTATTGGGTTCTTGTTTGTTTATGGACGGCACAGAGAAGGCAAATTTCTCTCTATCTTTAGGATGTAAAGGGATAGTGAAAAAAAAATCTTTTAAGTCAATAATTAAGTTTGCCAATTTTCAGGAATCATGGTCAGGGTTGGCATTCCCGGTTGAAGAGCTCCCGTTGTCTTCATAACATTATTCACTGCCCTCAAGTCTTGTAACAATCGCCATTTGCCCGATTTTTTGAGAATCACACAGGTGAGAAACACAGGTGTATTCCAGGGACTAAAGGATACCTCAAGGTGTTGTAACTGCAATTGTTCTTGTACTAATGCATGTAAATGGGACAGTTTTTCTTGAGGCAGCGGCCACTGATCAACCCACACTGGAGTTTCTGTAAGCCAGGTTAACTGTATAAGTGGTGGTAACTGTCCTTCATCAGTGGCCGCTACGAAAAAGGCGGACTGGAAAGCGTAACTCCCCATTGAGAAAGACAATCACGCCCCAGCAAAAGAATGGTAGTTTTCATTATGTAAGGTCGAATTCGAGCAATTAAATGTAGATCCTTCTGATCACTCACAGAAATAATATGTTTACTTATTTGTGTTTCCTGTTTTCCTCCAATCCCCTGAACTTGTACATCAAGATTTTCCAAAGGCCAAACAGAAGGCCAAATATGCTCTGGAATAATGCTAATGTCAGCCCCGGTACCTAACAATGCAGCATACGTAAATTGAAAATTTTTTGGTCCCATAAAAGTTACCCATCTTGCTATTCTATGATCAGTTACTGGAATAGTAAAAAAGGCTTGCGGATTATCGGATGATCCAAAACCACCTGTTCCCCGTTGCGTCTCCTTGACACAATTGATCAATTGGGCAATTTTTGTGCCTTTTACAATAGTAATAGGAGGGTAAAAAGCCTTTATCATGATTTTAATAACTCCAGTATAATCAGCATCAATTAAACCTGGCAAAACAAAAATTCCTTGCCACGAAGTGGATGATCGCCCAATTAATAAGGCACTAAGCCCATGTCCTGAAACATCCAAATCTACCACTTGTACTTGATCATTAGCCAACAATACATCCTGAGCAACAGAAATATCTACTCCTGCGCTACCTTTGGTTGCTCCTCTGAGGCGATCCAAGCACCCAGGTTGTTGGGAGTCCAAGAGAAATTGGGTTGATTTGTTGTCATCGCGCTCCCCATCTGAGCGCTCATTGCTAAGTTTCCCTGTGGTTTTAGCATCTGTCCGTTTTTGTGATATTTAGAACAACAGTCCTTAGCCACATGCCCAGATTTCTGACATGTAAAACATATTTTCTCATTGCCTTTAAACACTTCAGCATTCGCACCTTTTGCCTTTGGACAATTATTTCAAAAATGTCCTTTAGCTCCGCATAAAAAGCAAACTCCCAATCGTTGCCAGGCACTTGGTCGCCTCATTATAGGTTGCAAAGCAGTCGCTAAGGCGTCAGCATGCGCTTTTGCATACAGCACTGCTTTGTCTTGTTCAACCCACAAATCCGCCTGACTACAGGCTTCCATCATCTTAACTAAACTGTCTGTACGAGATAAAGATGCCAAAATTCGTTTACATACAGCATTGGCATTTTGTACTGCTAAATCCAACATAACTGCAGACTTAGCATCTACCGACAAATTAGGCGATCTTTCAACTGCTGCGCGTAGACGATCCAAAAAGGCTGAAAAAGATTCCTGTGGTCCCTGTGTGATTTTCGTGTATGCTGGGGTAGTTGTTCCTGCCACTTGCAAAGCCTTTAAAGCAGCAGCAGCAAGCCCCTGACTTTGATGTAAAACAAGAGCATGTAAACGTGCTTGGACACAAGGGTTGGCAAATGCCACCTGTCCTAACAACACTTCAATAGTTGCGGTACGTAATGGGTCATCATCACACAATTCAACATTATGCATTACAGCTATCTCTACCCGTTGGCGCCAATCATCTTTAAACACCAATTTTTGCATTGGAGTTAATATTAACGAAGCTATACTGTCAATATCAAAAGGAGTCAAAACATTTTGAGAGAACATGACATCAATCAAATTTTGCACATATGAATTATTCAACCCATATTCCATCACAGCCTTTTGTAATTCCCTCAATAGTTTCCAGTCAAAATTTGTCCATTCTCTTATAGTATTTCCCTGTGCATCTTTCGTTGTTTGTACGGGGTATGCTTCAAGCGGAAAAGCACGCAAAGGTCCTAAAAATTCCCCTTCAACTACAGCATCCCTTATAATGCCCTGCCATCATTGTCCAGGATCTTGCGTTTGTATAGCAGTAGATGTAGTCTCATCGTCAGCATGCCCTTTCACTCTTACCTTCTGATAAATGTCTTTAACTACCAAAGTTTGTTTTGACAGAGCTGCCTTAACTTGTTGAGCTAAATGTTCTAACTGACGTTTTTGGCGCTCACTTTCCCTGTATAAATGAGTACTTTCTTTCCGAAGCTCTTCTCCCTCCCTTCTCAATTCTTCCGTATATTCTTTTAAGTCTGCAGGCAAATTTTCTAATGGTGTTGCCATCGCACCAGCAGATATTTCCATCTGCGACACATCACCATCATCCAACAATGGAGCAGGAGGCACAGTATCAAACAATTGTCTGGCATCTACAGGTAGAGCAAACGGAGGAGGCAGTGGGGGGTAGTGGCAATTCGGTAAGGTCTGCTTTTGAGTCTTTAGTCTCTTGCAGTGCCTTTCCCAGAGCCTTCTCAACGGCCCCCATAACTTCAGCCTCTCTTCGGGTATTATCTAACAAAGCAGTAACCCGTTGCCACACCTGACTTAACACCATTGCCTCTTTATTCCCTGTTTTCACCGACTCCCATAAGTCCTTCTCTAATGCCTTCCAGGCTTTCTCGTCAAAAATCTCTTCAACCGAAGAGAAAATATTACGTCGCTGTCCCCAAAACAGCAGATCCGCTACATCTTTCTCCTTTAAAGATGGATCATGCTTTTGTGCCAAAGTCATAATAATAGCCAATGTGGCACAAGCTTCTACTGACACAGTAGATCCCATAACTAATAGCCAGCTGCTCACCTTGTCGGCCGACACCGGAGACTTCTCTATGTCCCCCTCAGCAGTGCCCTTCACCGCTCCTGCTTCTACGCAGACATCATCTTATTGTCGCAATTGGTATCACGTCACCTATCACGTCGGGGTCACCAATTGTCGGCAGTGAAGAAGGGAGACTGCAATACATTCAATATGAATGCTACAATCATCCGCTTTATTTGAGTTACATGTTGCCTTTTATATTTTTCTTTGATATTTCTCAGCTGCAAGCTATCAGTAATTATCCGGTATTCTGGCATCTTATTGATATATCTGCGTATTTACAGAAGCATTTACTGGAACCAGCGTCTCTTTTGGCTACCTTTCACATCCTCCATTAATCCTCGTTATCCCAATAACAAGCCACCCATACAGTCCCCAAGGTCCTCTTGGTGGCACATCAGGAGCCACGCGTTATTTTCGGTACTTTCCTTCCACGTCAGCATGGCCTTGGTGATTTTCCACATCCTTCAGTCCCTTGTAGGTCACTGGCCAGCTTCTTGTCAGCCTTTACTTCAAGGCCGCGAGCCTCACAGCTGAGGGGAAACCTTATCATTTTCTACAACTACCCGGAAGGAGGTTGTAGTGAGGTGGGTCTTGGTCTCCTCTCCCAAGTAACTAGCAATAGCACGAGAAGAAATGGCCTCCCGTTGCACCAGGGGGGATTAGACCGGACATCAGGAAAAATTTTTTTACTGAAAGAGTGGTGAAGCATCGGAGCAGGCTGCCCAGAGAAGTGGTGGAGTGTTCAAAAACACGTATATGTGGCCCTTCGGGACACGGTAGTGGTCATGGGGGTGCTGGACTTGATGATCTTAGAGGTCTTTTCCAACCTTAGTGATTCCAGGAGCCAGCAATATGATGCTAAAAATAGAAAACGGTATTCTAGGGCCTATTCATGAAAAATATCACACCAAACAAAAAGGAGATTGTTACTGTACTTTGGTCCACCTGTAGAAGCTTCTGCAGGAGGTGCGTGGTGCGTGCTGGCTCGGGGGGATGCCAGTCTACATCACTGTGCTCTGGAGCAGCTCTGAGAGAGAACAGGAGAAAGAAGAGGTTCAGAAAATATGACTAGAAATTGAAACAACCGCCTGTCTTCAGTCTAGAAACAAGAAAATGCAAGTGAGATGTATGTCTTCTAGTACAAAAAGGACTATAAAGGTTGTAAGGAAAGGTCCATAAAACTGTTCCTGTGTAATTTTTTGTCATTTCTGCTAAGGGAAATGGCAAAGTGAAATTAGTTTAATGTGCAACAAAGGAGAATTCAGTTGAACAACGAACTCTGGGGGTTTTTTTTGATTTTGTTTTAGAAAGTGTATTGATTTGGGCTGAAAAACTAGAAGAACAATCCTAAAACTAAGATCAGTTAATTCTTCAACAGCTTTTCAGTAGGAATAATGATGATAAAATGATAGAGCTCATTCCTTCTAAGGTGGACTTCAAATCCACTCTTTTCCCCTACAGTGCTATGTGACATTCCATAAGACATTCCAAAAAGTCAAAGACTTCCCAGAATAGGACAACTATAAGCACTCTTCAGTCTCCTATTCTGAACTGTATCAGTACAAACTGCAGCATTCTATTTTTGTTTACTGGATGAATTCATAATATAATTTCTAGTTTAAGGGCGAGGGTATTTCTGGAGGCAAATGTTTCTCTCTGACTCATTTCTGTCTTTGTTCGCACGTTTTGGTAATAGAAAAGAGAAGAAAGGAAATTACAGAAGGAATGGCCTCGTGAAATTATAAATTATAAATGAGGAATCTGATCTGAAGTATGTGACAGGACATCTTGGCAAGCTGCTTTCTCGATATTTTTTTTATAAATAGCATCTCCTTATTTAAGCAAGGAAACAGAAGTAATGCTCCTAGTTATCATTTTATGAAGCATCTCAGTACCTTTTTGATTTCCAGTGGGGGCGTTAAGTAGTGTGGTAGGTGAACTCCTAGCTCTGCTGTAACATATTCTCTTCCTTTTTTGTCTTCTTAAGTTATGCAGAAAGCCTTTAAACCACCACAAATAAGGAATTTACTAAAGAAATTTACTCTTGACATGTTATTCTTCTTAAATAGGTGTATTGGGTCAGGCTGAGGTGGAGTCAATCTTCCCACAGCAGCTCTCTCAGTGCTGGTTGGTTTTGGTTGTTTTTTTTTTCTTTCTCTCCTTGGAGTGGTAGCTGAAGGGTGTTGATAGCACCCCAGTGTTTTGGCTACTGCTGAGCAGCGCTCACACAGCACCAAGGCTGTGGTTTTGGGTTTTTTTCCAAAGTTCCCCCAACAGTAGACTGGGGGTGGGCAACATCTTGGGAGGGGATACAGCCGGGCCAGCCGACCCAAACTGACCAAAGGGGTATTCCATACCATATGACGTCAGCTCAGACATAAAAGGGAGAAGGAAGAGGGAAGTGGGGGGGCATTCGTTGTTTTGTGTTTGTCCTCCAGAGCAACCGCTATGCATACTGGAGCCCTGCTTCCTGCAAAAGCGGCCAGACATCGCCCGCTGATGGGAAGTAGAGAATAATCTTTGTTTTGCTTTGCTTCCACGCGTGGCATTTGCTATTGCGTTATTAAACTGCTTTTTTATCTTAACCCACGGGCCTCTTTTTACATCTTCCCTCTCCCCTGTCCATCTAAAAGGGGAGTGATAGAGCAGCTTTGGTGAGCTCCTGGCCTCTGGCCAGGGCCAAACCACCACAAATAGGGATAGTATTCTGCTTAGTTGGGGATGAATGCTTGCTTTTTGGCATTGCTACAGAGTCTGCTGCCATCAGAAGCCTGCTGTAATCTCAGCTCCGGCCTCCAGGCAGCCTCTCAGATTCCTACATCATTCCTTCCTTCCCTGTTTTTCTGTTATGGGATGAGACTTCTCCCCCTTGACTGCAAGTAAAATAAGTCAGTCTTCCTCCTTCCCAAACCAAAGCTTCCCTGAGTAACCAAAAAATGGATGCTTGTTTTCAAGGACGTGGCTTCAAGCCGAAGACAGGTTGCGTGCTTGGACTTTGAGAATTATCGCACGCTGCTTAATGAGGGACTAGAAACTCCCCTTTGATGCAAGAGTATATATCTCTAAATACAATGTAGGTACTAGCAAAGCTGATTTTGAAACTTCCATTAAAATAAGCAAAAGGCAAATGCCGTTTATAAACAATATTGTTTCATTAACAATATTGATGCATGCGATATTGTTCCAGAACCAAATGCTGCTCGCAGTTGCATAGGGAAGATAGATGCAGTGTTGTAAGTACCTAAATACATCTATCTGGAAAACACACTTTTTTATCTTAAGAGTGAAATGCCAGCCTGTTCTATGGAATTGGGTTCCAGCCCTTAGATTTCACCTACCCTGAATTTTGAGGTTTGTGTGTGCATGCACAAAATCCAAGTAAAACTCGTTTGGAAGCGCTGAATGTTACCTCCTTGGTGGTTATGTGAATGTCGCACCTCTTCAGTTAGTAACAAAATACCTACTCGATGTTTTTCTCAGACTTGGAAGGTATCAGACAAGGAAAGCACAAAGAGTATCCTTTCTTTCCTATCAGTTGTTACTTCTTCCATCTCCGCTTTCATATACACAGTGTGAAGGTTAAAATGCTGTTAAAGCAGGGACTTTGTGATGTTTTTATGATTTATGATCCTAGAATGATTTCCAAAAGCACAAGATTATCTCAGTAAGCCGACAGAAAATGGCCATCTGACTTCACCGCATCACGGAAATGCCAGTTGAAGGCATCTCTGGAAATCCCCTCAAAGCAGAACTATTGCTTGCTGTGGTCTTGCCTGGCCAAGACTGTAAAACCTCCAATGACAGAGATTCCACTGTGTGTCTCTATTTTCCTTAATGCTCAAAGTGATGTGGCAACTCCCTCTTGTTACGCTGTCTGTAAGTATCAAGAAGCATTTGCCTCCATCCTGTTTACAACTGCCCTTCAAGTAGTTGTAGGCAGCTCTTCCTTTTGTTCCTTTAAAATCTCTTTGAAACTATCAGCGAAAGCTATGAACCTTTATCTGCACTGGAGCTGTGCTAGCCAGCACCTAACACAACTGCAAATCTCTGTAAACTGGTAAATTAAATACTATCCTGGACTTCGAATAACTTGGCACAGAGAACTGCCTGTACCCAGGAGGTCTGGGACTGACTGTTTGCACACCTTCCACAGCATGCTGACTACTAAAGAAACAAATACAGACATACAGTTCCCAATCTTAACTACTCGCTAATTTGGAGACAGATTCTGTTTTGTTTTGGCAAATGACCAAGCGTGAGCAATACTGGAAGACTGCCCCACACCCTGCTCGCACAAATTGAGCTTGTTCAGCTCTAAAGAAGACTTTGATCCAGCCTTCGCAAAACGGTTTTGAGCAGAAAAGCTGCATCCTTGCCTTAGTTCCTTTGACTCCAGCCCAGGGGCCTGAGCTTGGTGTTTAAATTTCATCAGAGTCTTTTCACAGGCACTAGAGTGAGCTTTAGACCCAGAGAACATTTATTTCCTTAGAGGTTAGTCCAATACCTTAATATCTGGGCTCTTGAAAATTTTGGGGAGACTATGGTCATACTCAAATCCACAGAAAGAAAAAAAACTGAGCATCACCCCAGAGCTAGAAATTAACTGCTACAGCAAATAGGTAGTATACAAAAAGAATTCCGGTTGGACGTAGAAGCATGTAATATAGCAGAAGAGTAAACTTAACACATTACATGACACAGTTTGTTCAGAACTGTATTTTCAGAAAAATATTCTCCCACCTGCCTTGCAACTGCTTTTCTAAGGGGAGGACAATGATCGTGTAGATGCTGTAGGTGTGGAGATCGTTACATATCACGTTGTTTTGATTTTGTTAACCTTCAGCTCTATTCAAATACAGGATTTTAGGGTTTTTTAAATTAAATCCATGCAGATAAGGAGGTCTAAATGTTTGGCAGTTCAAGCCCTGAACCTACAGAATCTAAACTACATTTATCGCAGGATCAATGCCTCAAGCAGGACCTCGCTGGAGCTCTGGGTTTCACTGTAAAAGTTTTGCGCAGATTTCATTGTCACTGCAAAGCTCTAATCCTCCTGCTTTTTTGTTTTATGAGAAATGAGTTGTGGCTTCCTTTAAAAAAATCTGACAGATTGGTTTTTATAGCTAGAGAAGCAGACTGTCTTCTTTGCCTTGAGGTTGTGAAGGCAGAATAATTTTACACTATTATCTAGATTACAAAAGAAAAATGAAAATTGCTTCTTCTAGCTCTTCCCTTTATAAACCCATCTGAAGGAATATTTTCCTTTTATTCTCAGTAACGTATACACACATTTATATTTATATTTATAGGTACAGTTAAAAGTTAAAATCATCCTGTTGGTTTTTCTTTGTTCAGCTTTCATACCTTTCATATTAACAACAAAGCTTGATCTGCCTCTACAGTGTTTTGTTATCATAGGAGGTGGGTTTTTTTCAAGAAACCCTGGCCTTATCAGGTTCAGGGAACGTTGCTTGTTATGACTACACTTCATTTTGTTTAGAAATTTGCCTACACTCTACGCAACAAAAATTTGCTTTGCAAACAAATAAAAAAAGTCCAACATGATGCAAATTTACATCTGTGTCAAAAATGACACCTTTATTCTCTCTGGCTCTTGTAATCACGAGAGAAACAAAAAACTGTCTGATGCAAATAAAAAAAAATTAAGCCCCCAACTTTATATTTAGAGTTTCCAGATTTGTATTTGAATATATGCTTATTATGAGACCTGTAAGCAGTTTGCTGAAAAATGCTTAATTCCTTGATCAAGGGATTTCTTCTCATATTTTATTCTGAGTGTATAGCCCTTCAAATCATACTTCTGTTAATTTGCAATAACAATTGTAGGATTAGACTTCCAGGCAACTGTATTGTAGAATGTTTATTAATAGAGAATATAATTAAGTAATTCATAAGCAAAAATCAGCAAAATGAAAGAACCTTACTTAGACAAGAAGAAAAAGAGCAGTTATTCCATCTCCTCTCCTCTTTTTAGATTAGACTTGTGCTCTTAAGGATCCTGTGCTGCTTTTCATAAAAACAGAATTTGATTTCACTGGCCAAATTCCAACTGCAATTTGCCTAACTAATTGCTTCCTGCATTCTTAATTGGAAAGAGCATTTCCTGCCTTGCCAGTCTTGCTTTTTACTTTCACAGTGTCTCCTTAATTCAGTGTAAACCGAGGACATCCTTCACCAAGAGGTGATTGATCTTTGAAGGCAGATGCTGACACACTTGGGTACAGTGAGCGTGTCACAGAGGGCTTGCAATGCACTATCACAGTTACCCAGCCCACCCAGCAAAGTAACGCTACCCTCCTGCCACTAGATTTGATGGGTTCTGTGGAAACCATCCTAAGCAAAAATCCTCCTTTCTGTGCCTCAGACGTGCATGTAAATGAGAGATGAGTTAAACGCTTTATTTCTAGATCAGGAGCAGACGTGAATAGCTGGGGCTGGCTGGGCTATCCAGAGCCCTCCTATCTTTTTGTCTGGAGCTGCAGAGCTTGGATCTTCTGAGGAGGAGAGACAGATGGCATCCGAGGGCTCGGTACTGCAGAGTGAGCTTTCTGCTCGCCCCTTAATCAGTGGCACAGCAAACTCTGCCGACGTGTCGTGTATCCCCTCTTCATCTCCTTTCTGCCTTTCTTAGGGCCAGGCATGGAAATAATAGAATCTGCACTTGTTAGGCTTACTAGCTCGCTCACCCTCAAAATGAAATTCTCTCGTGGTTTTGTAAAATTCAACCAATCTACCTGAAACTCGCTGCTACCGGTCACTCCTGTAGCTCACCTACCTCTACTTACAAGGTTTGATACTCTCGTGTATTGCACAAACGTCAGTAGACATTCTGTTTGAGGTCTATGCTGTGATACTCCAATACAGAAACGCAGCTTTAGAAATTGCAGTTCTTCCTCTAGAAATGTGATTTTAAAATGTACAAAGTTCCCAATGACGTGGCTCGTCATGGAAAACACGTGGCCCGAGGGAAGAATGGAGAGACCTGACTGGCTGCTGCTGCAACAGCAACTGCTGCTTCTGCTTTTTGGCTAACCCAGGGGAACTCCGAGGCAATATAGATCTTTACAAGTCATTTCTGAGCAGTGAGGGTACACAGCTGAGAGAGTACCTGGGTTTTAATGAAATCTTAGCTGCCAATTTGTATTTGGAGTGCAGGGGAGGCAGTTAATCTATCTGTGCCTCCGTTCTTTTTCAGTGAAATCAGGGTAAAAATCCAATTCTTCTCTCAAAAACATACTGAGAGTTGGTGTACAATACTTTTTGGCTGTATTTATGAACCTTGCTACTGCAAGACAGCACTGTGGTCTCCTTCCTTCCAAGCCCCCACCACCCCCATCACCTTTGCTTTGGTGCCCCCACTTTAGCACGTTTTATTGTCACTGTGGAGAGAGTAACACTGACCTTTTCTATTCAGCTCTGTGTTGTCTCCTCCTCCTTTACTTCAGCAATAAAATTATATGACTCCAGACAAGAGTTATTTACAATATCTGTTTGAAGGCAGTTTGATAAGGTTTGGGTAAATACAGATCTGGCCAAGTGCCCTACACACATTTGTAAGTGACTGCTTTACAGGTTTCAAAACTCGGTATTTTCCATGGGGTAATCGGGTCTGACTGTGAGCAAGAATCCCAAAAAGTGCTTTCATTCTGACCTATTGCTTGAGGTTATTCCATGTCAGATGTGATAAATTCATGGTACGCTCTATTCTCCGTGATGTGATATATTGCATAACAAAATCTGCATTTATTTAACACCAATTTCAAACAAATACAATATTAATACAATGCTAATTTTGAGAAATCAGTAGGGATGTGATACATTGGTGGGCTTTTCTTCTGAACGTATCTTTTTCTTTTTTTTTCTTAAGAGTCCCATCTGAGTAAAGTTTCAGTAAATGCAACCTGTACCTGGATTTTTTTCATCTGCCACAAGCAAGACTTCCTAGGCAAGTCACTGAGATCAGGAGGGGATTCAGTGTGTGCTGGCAGCCATGGGAGCACAGATAGCGAGGAGAAAGCAGGAACAGCAGCTGACTGGGAAAAGCTGGAGGAGCAGGAGCTATTAAGGACAGACAACATCCTTCCCACCCTGTCGAGCAGACACAGGTATGGAAGCACAGACATGAACTGTGTGTTTATGCCAACGTCACCTGACGTATCCTGTATATTTAACGGTGAACAAACAACACGCAAAAGTTTACTTTCAACAAGCACACTATTTTACTGGGTGTACATAGAGACTTCCTCTGCTCTCATTAATCCATTGCATCTAGTTTGCCCTCCGATGACAAACAAACGCAGCTGTAGCAGCCTTCCAGTCCTTAAAGGGGGCCTGCAGGAAAGCAGGGGAGGGACTCTTTATCAGGGAGTGCAATGACAGGACAAGGAGTAACCGTTTTAAACTAGGAAAGGGTAGATTTAGATTAGATATTAGGAAAAAATTCTTTTCTGTGAGGGTAGTGAGGCACTGGAACAGATTGCCTAGAGATGTTGTGGAAGCTCCCTCCCTGGAAGTGTCCAAGGCCAGGTCGGATGGGGCTTGGAGCAACCTGGTCTGGTGGGAGGTGTCCTTGCCCATGGTAGGGGGTTGGAACTGGATGATCTTTAAGGTCCCTTCCAACTCAAACCATTCTGCAATTCTATGACTACACAAATATCTTTGTAATATATTCTGGCAAACTTTTCCCATACAAAAATTTATCACTGGAGTGTATATATAATACTATCAGTCAGATAGTTTGTCTCTGTAATAGCACTGTATTTCGTTAGCAATGCTCTGTAACTACTTTTCTTTAACTGAAATTACAGCCTGGTTCAGAAACAGGAATAGAAGCATTATATAAATGAAAGTCTGAAAAATATCGTAATATATGTTCTTAATTCTCTCATGTGCTCCAGTATAAATAATTAGTTCTAGTTTTGGTGCTTACTTTCTTTGACTTACAAAAAGGGAGAGGAGAGGAGAGGAGAGGAGAGGAGAGGAGAGAAGAGAAGAGAAGAGAAGAGAAGAGAAGAGAAGAGAAGAGAAGAGAAGAAAGAGAAGAGAAGAGAAGAGGAGAAAAAATACAACTGTGTTTCTTTAAAGAAACCTGAATAAAACTGAAATGCTTTGGGTCAGCTTTTCAGCTTGTAAAAAATCAATATTTCTTCAATTACTCCATTGACTTCAAGGTACTGGTGTTGATTTACAGCAATGGGGAGCTACACAATGATTAATAGTAAGAATACCTTGGACTTTGACAGTGCTTTCTATCTCGAGATTCCTAATTGCTTGTCAAACTCTCTCTCTGTCTTATTGTTTGTCAAGATGAAGTATTGTGTTCAGGACCTCATAAACACACATTTATTCAGATGAATATCCCACTAAGAAATCTTGTTTAATGTTCTTATTTTTAGATACATGACATAAGCAAGAGGAATGGCTGGAGGCAGTTGAAATAAATGTTTGTGAAGGGCCCTTTCAAGCAGTGTAAAACCATTTTGAAACTCAAATGCAGTTTTCAATCCTGCTGTCGTGTTGCAGACGAGATGAGTAACTGTCTTAAGTCTAAAATCTTGGCAAGATACCATACAAACCTATCATCCCTTGAGAGGATCCAGGTTATTTATCTACTGCTCACTCTGTGTTCCCTTCAGTTTACCGCATAATCCACAGATGTTGTCCAGTGATTTCTTTCCTCAAGCAGAATTTTTCCTTGCCCACATCACGTTTCTCTTAGTTCTTTTTTTAGGGGCTCTGTATCGCTTCACTCATCCCATAGCGATTTTTTTGCACGAACTATAACGCCTTGCAGACCCCAGTTCAACTTTTGAAGGCTGTTCTAAGGAAAGCAGCTATAATGATGATCCTCTGTAAGACTTGCACAGGGATAACAGATAATTACAGTTGTTACAATTGGTGTACAAAATCCTCCAGCTAATAACACAAAGATTCCAAAGGATGCCCTATGGAAAGTAGAGGCTGGCTGGGATGCTTGTTTGGTGACACTCTGTCCTCATTGCTGGCTGGACCTCGGGGCATGGAGTTGCAGCATGCCAGATTCAATCCGATTCAAGCACTTAATTGTGCTTGACTTAGTTCTTGTGAAGAGATGAAAGCCACTTTGGCCTATCAATACCACTGCAGATAAAATATTTGTTTATCCTCCATCA
Organism: Apaloderma vittatum; assembly: GCF_000703405.1. Classification (NCBI taxonomy): domain Eukaryota; kingdom Metazoa; phylum Chordata; class Aves; order Trogoniformes; family Trogonidae; genus Apaloderma; species Apaloderma vittatum. The sequence continues at coordinate 38,606 of NW_009715237.1, forward strand.
GCACTCTGTCCTTTCCCGTTGAGGTGTATCCACCTCCAGACGCAGCCCATATTAGTATTATTTAGGGCCATGATAGCATAAAATACTGATGAATCTTCTGGCCAACAAACCCACATTATATCAACATAGTTGAAGAGCTCAGAATCTGTTCCAAAATGGTTCTCCAGGAGCAGAAACAGCAATAAGCTTGACCCAAAACTTTATCAAAGTCCCAAATACGGTACTCTGATACTGTGCTGAAAATCTTTGTAGGTATCCATGATTCAGGAACAATTTTCTATTTTAAATGGATGATTTGACAGGTCAACGATATCCATTTTCAGGACATGGTTTAGTGGTCATGGTAGTGTTGGGTTGGCAGTTGGACTTGATGATCTTTGAGGTCTTTTCTAACCTGAAGGATTCTATGATTTAAAATACCTTCTCTTCTTAAACTGATGCTGTCTCATTTTATTACACAATGAAAGCAGTTCCTGTTGTATTCAATCATACCTGTTGTAGAAATATGAAAAGTGGAACCAGCATCTCCCATTTGTTGAAGCGAAATGCCTGAAGCTTTAGGAAACTGATTCATGCTGAAGATGCCTAAATATTTCAGTACTTTAAATATCAGCAAACAACAGTATCAGGTACTTTAAATCTGTAGCTTGTACTGCATGTCAGATTCCTAGCAAATTATTCAAATTCGAAAAATCATAAAAGATTCACTGAAATGGTAGCAAAAAAATTTAAAATAAAATCTTATTTTCTTCAATGAATTGTCTGCAAGATGTAAGCACAAAACACACTCAAAATCCCTCACTTCAGTAATTGTTTGCTGTACAAATGACGCAAATCTTCAAAAGCTGTAACTGCATTTGTAATGCTAGAGTAAATAGGTGTATGATTTATTGGAACGGTACATGACTTTCAGTAAAATTTCATCCCAGTTTAGTATCCCTATTTACAATTTGTTTCTTACTACTGGAACATTTTTGTCTGATTTTGTAAATTAGTCTTCGTGGATCAGCACAGCCATCTGGCTAAAGTGCTTTAGGAATCTGCTTTGCAAAGTTCACCCTACGATAGTGTTTCTCTTTGATTGTGATCATTAGTTACAGTTAGATGTGGAGTAATGCCATCAGAAACTGGCACGCTGGAGTGGAACAGGCTTCAAAGGCTACGACTTTTCTGTTCTGGACCCTTTGGATTTATGATATCAATGTTTTGGAGAAGCACTGCCTTTGAATAACCATGTTTTTTAAGAAGCTGGGACACGAGCCAGCTGCAAGTGGACACTGAGATTATTCAGAGACTTGTGGCAGACAGCACTGATCAGTCAGAGTCAGATTCTGCATGAAGCAGGGCTCTGTCAGATATTTGGCTCCAAATGATTTTTGTGGGTTTTTTTAAAGCACAGGATGTGATAGCAGGCGTAGTGGTACAAATGAAGAAAATAATTTCAGTCAAGGGATGGAGCACTTACAAGCTCTGCAGGAGAGGTGCAATGCAGAGGACAATTGGGGAGGGTTAAATCAGTGGATGCCCACAAAACCAGTATGACTGGGCAGAAGGCAGCTTCATTTTGGGTTAACAGTATTGCATGATTTTAATAGCTTCCAGCTAGCTCAAGCAGAAAAATCTAACTATAAAACCTGATAGAAATGTAACATTATAGCGCCTACAAATAAAAAAAAAAAAAGAAAAATATATTATTAAGCATTTAGGAGTACTCAGACTGCCTAAATTTAGTCTTATAAATTAGGTAGCTAAATTAGAGGGATAGTCTTCATAGATTATTAATGGAAGGAGAGAGGAAGGAAAGGGCTGGGAGTGGGAGGCTGCTTAAAGAGTAATTCAGGGCCCAGTTTAAATGCTGCAGTTGTACTCATAATGAATTTCTCTCTCTCTTCACTGACTGTATAGGGAGCTGTAGGACACGAGTCTTCTTAGTCATCTAAAGTACAGTATGTAAATATCCACCAAGGAGTACAGAAAGGCTTTAGAAAAATGGAGTCTGCAATTAAAAGGAGAAGAGAGAAACTGATAATTTGCGGAGGCAACTCTGGATGTAATAAAAGACCAGTTTATAATGGAGACATGGGATGAAATCTGAGAGAGTACATGAGAGCACAAGGGCTACAGACAGGCTAAAATTAGTCTACGGTAAAATAACCAGAATTTGCTAACAATAAATTATTTTGTCCAGAATAGCAGTTGTAGAGAATACACACTGCTCAGATGATGCAGTTCTGATAAAAGAAGCTTGAGGCAGGAAAACATGTGGTCAGAGTAAGCCTGCAAAAGCCAGCACATGCTGTGGTAAATAACATGAGCGAAGCTCAGCTTGTTAGTCATAACATAAGATAGAGGAACTTCAGTGAACTATTTCACCATGCAAGAATTTGTAAGTACTAGCAGGGCGTGCTGCTGTGCTTACATCAAAACAGAATTAGAACAGTTCAGGAAAAAAAAGGCACCACGAAAGCAAAAGCCAATGCTTACAGTAGAAGATGGAGACCTGACAGTAAACGAGGTACAACAGAGAAGTATAAGACAGTTCCATGCCCCGAAAAGTAACCGAGCACTGAAGAAAATGAGACATGTAATTTTAAAGTACCCATTACTGACTGTAAAGTTATAGCAAGTTCTTACTCTCATCAAGAGGCTGCTCCCAGTTAAATTCAGGAGAACAAAAGAACTGAGGAAGAGTTTAAGGACATCTTCCAAGGCAAAAGGAAGCTCTTGGCAGAGCAGAGCTGAAACGGTCTCACTGGACCAAAGTTTGCAACCCCAGCCAAAGACCATGGTAAATTATACGCTAAGAGGATACTTGAAATGCTTTTTCCTCAGGAAGTGATGGGGCAAAAAGAGGGAATATCTTCTCACATTTCGGGAAGAGATTAAACACTTTACTGAAGCAATGCTTCACATAGCAAAAATAAGTGAATGTATAAAACGGAATGCTTTCTACTGATTACACAGGAAGAAATTCTAGGTGAAATAATGCCATATATTTTTCTCTCCTTCTTGTATCTGCAGGGGTCTGTCGGATCTGTTAGCAAAACAGAGTGCATATTAATTGTACATTTAAATACCTGTTTTGTAAGATGTTTGCCACACGCTGCCACATTTGTTTCATTTGGCACGAGGTGTTTCACCACAAAGCGCCCCAGATTGTTTTTGATGTAGAGTAGGAAAGTTTGCGTAGAGGTTGGCTTTGATCTAAGAGAGGCCATCTGAAAAGACTCAAGTAAAAATTGGGGTAGCAAATGGAGCCAAAGCTGAACAAACACAAATGCCGATACGCTATACTAGAAGTAGCATGCTAGAATTAGCAAATGCCACAACATACATAAAGATTCCCTGAGGTACTGGTCTTCATCAATAACTCTTTCCAACAGGGAAGGGGTGCACGTAGTCATCAGAAAAGCAATTAGTGCAGAAAAACCCATGGCTACCTTAGTTTGCCTGCACAAGCAGTGTGAGGGCAGTGCTCTGCCAGGCAGCCAGTACTGCAGGATGCCTGGAACAGAAACATGAAGGGACTTTTTGACACTGTGGGGTAATTACAGAGTCTGTCCTATGAGAAATGGCTTTGGATAGTTGAAGAAGGTTACCAACATGCACCTCTGACAATCGTATAGTCAAACTTGGAGGCTGTTAACATATCCCTCACTAGAAAAAAAATAGAGATGCAGAAACTGCAGTTTCAGTTCCTGGATGTAAAAAAAAAATAACCCAACAAAACCAAACAACAAAAAAACCCCAAAACAGAACACTGAGCCTGGTTTCCTAAGTAAATATGTTCCATGTATTGCTCACTCTGCTGATTCAGTAAAAGGAGGTCTAGGGAGAATCTCCAT
>NW_009715238.1:0-380 GCF_000703405.1 Apaloderma vittatum
TTGAATTTCATAAGATTTCTCCCTGCCCAGCGCTCTAGTCTGTCTGGGTCGACAAAGATGATCAAGGGTCTTGAACATCTCTCCCATGAAGAGAGACTGAGAGAACTGGGGCTGTTTACTCTTGAGAAGAGAAAGCTAAGAGGGGATATTATTAATGTATACAAATATCTGAGGAGTGGGTGTCAAGAGGAAAGTGCTCATCTCTTTTCAGTGGTGCCCAGTAGTAGGACAAGGAATAATGGGTGTAAGCTAGAACATAGGAAGTTCCACCTTAACATGTGGAGAAACTTCTTTACTGTGAGGGTGACAGAGCACTGGAACAGGCTGCCCAGAGAGGTTGTGGAGTCTCCTTCTCTGGAGACTTTCAAAACCCCCCTGGG
>NW_009715238.1:403-37986 GCF_000703405.1 Apaloderma vittatum
CCTGCTCTGGCAGGGGGGTTGGACTAGATGATCTTTCCAGGTCCCTTCCAACCCCTGACTTTCTATGATTCTGTAATACACACACCCCCACATATATATGTCTATATCTCAAATACTGTAACCCTTGGTTTAAGTTTCTTTCCAGAGTTAGGCAGCTTTTAGGATCCAGGCTTGATCCTTCTAGACTGTCTGATTCTACTCTGGGAAGAAAAGCTCTTTATAGCCAGGGCACAATCAGCAATTCTGCACAGTCTTCAAGGGTAGAGAGAAATCTTCCCATTTACACAGACTTCAGCAGATTCTACAATATTTAAGCAGAGAAAGCAAATTAATACGCATTTTCATACTGATCTGCCATGCAGTTGACAGCTGAAAAGCCAATGAAGTACATCATAATTTAAATACCTTAGGAGAAATGATAAAAAAATAGAAACAATTATTTTTTGCCATCTGGCTTGCATTAATTCTCATCTGTAAAGAAAGAGGAAAATATATAAGCAGCAAACAGCACTGGCAGCTTACTACAGTCATACAGTATTTTCATATTCTTACTATTCATTTCCATTAAATACGTTACTGTATATACCGTATGTATGAAAGCTTTCACATTTTTGTGAAAGGTTTCACAAAAAATGAGAAATGTTAATAGAAGCTTCAGTCTCACATCTGTTTGGAAAAGTTATCAGATAGGGTGTTCCCTTCTGATGACTTTTCCAAATAGAAGTAGGTTTTTAAATAGTCAGAAGGCTGCAAGAACTTGTGATACTTTAAAAAGCCTTTTATCAGCTACATTTAGCACAGCACAAATGTAACTCAATCTGTGCCTTTATACCGAAAAACTTAACTGGGATGCTTTTCAAAGGTGATAGTTTTGCTGAATAACAGCAAGCTTGGCTAACCTCTCAGTTTTTTATGCACATTCTACATACCACAGCAGCTAGCATACAAAAAATACGTGGATCAGTTTGATATATGTGTAATTGATAAAAAATTACACACCAAAAGAAAGAAAATTTTAAAAATTCGTTTGGATGGAGGGAAACAACTTCTCCTAGATTTTTACCTTCTAGTTTTGATAGATTTATACCATTTTAGAAAAAAACTTTTTTAAAAAACATTCAGAAACTTCTCCAGCAGAATGAAATAAATAACAATCTGAACACTGTGTTTAAGTATGATGCATAGTCCTCTCCAGTTGACCAGGATTTGAAGAACAGTTCTACGATGGGAATAAGTTACTCTGAAGACTACCTGAGTTTGCTAGCAAAGGGCTAAAAAACTAACCAAATTCATTGAGATTAGTGAGATGAGCACTAAGGAGTGGGTTGTGCTCCACCCCATAAAAGGTGCAAAGATTTAACTTTAAAAGACAATCAACTAAAATAATATCCCAGGTTCTGTGCGGTAGCAAATTTTACTAAACCCCATAGTTAATGTTGAAAAAAAACTCCAACAAAACCCATCCTATGTTCTTTGTTCCCAAGGGCTCATAAAGCCATGTAACAAGTGACAGGATGATCCAGTAACCAAGGAGGGGCAGGAGCCCCAATAGCACAGCTAAAGCATTTTTTTAATTCAGCAGCAGAAACATACACAGAGGGTCCCACAGGGCAGTGAGCCCCTATCCTAGCACAACATGATGTCTCTGTTTCATGTTCCTCATGCCAAAAGCTGCTGGTGATCAGGTTGTACATTGGGAAGTCTCGCCACTGGAGTGGGAGACATTGGCTCAGGAAAGCCCAAAGCTCATGGCTGCAAACAGGGGAGATGTGGGGCTGGATGTGCACGGTGGGAGAGGGGTCAAGAGTGAAAGACCTCCACTAACTATCTTCCTCTTTGTGTCCACGTCTTGATGCAAAAAAGAAAGACTTCTTCCAGCAGGCTTAAAGAATTAATTGCTCGTTAACCTTCAGCAGGGCAGCGTAGCATTCACAGCTGTGGTGGTGCCGCCAGCCGTAGTAGGAACGCGGATTGCCACTTGCCTCACAAATCCCAGCAAGGGTCAGCAGCCTTAAGCAAGGACACATGCCTCTTTTACACTGAGGTAAATGGAATAAATACCACCAATTCTCTCTCTGTGTAATACCTGGCTGCAGGAATTCTCTGCTGTTAGATGGGCTTTGGCAGCCAATTCAGTAGATCTTACCTCCACAAGGAAAAAAATGTATTTTCTTACGAAAGTGCAGACAATATTTAAGAGGGTGTGGCTGTAACCTCCCCAGTAGGTTAGCAATTATGATTAATTTCTTTCTAGTTTTTAGGAGTTTAATGCTTCCTGCAAACCTGCTGAGGTTTTTGATGTTTTGTTTACATGATTTTTCCCTTCTCAAGAAAGCCTGCTGTTTAATTCTGGTATTTCCATAAGAACCAACAGCACGTAATCCAATTAATTTCATTTTCACTAATGATAGCCTTCAATATTAACCAGTACCCAGCCCTTCTATTTTCTGCAGTCCTGCTGTGCTCTGAAATATGGTTTGTACATGTGGAAGGAAAAGCCCGATAGAACAGAGAATGGAATTTCCATAAATGTCTGGCATAATTAGGATTTCAAATAAAGCATATGCTATATTATAATGGCACTTATTTGACAAATCAATATATGAGGACTTAAAAAAATCAAATTTCTAAGAAGATTATTGTGGAACTGTATCATTAAAGTAGTAACAACAGTGAAAGCTGATGCTTTCTCAGGTTCAGAATTCAAGTATCTGAGAGCAAGAGAAGCCTGGGATCTGAACCTGTGTCTAAATAACAGACTATTGACTATTTTTGAATTCTTTCTTTTCCTTTTTTTTTTTTATTTTGAAAATGCATTTCCATTTAATTCAACTGTGGAAGAAACTCGAAAGTCAAAACATTACTCTTTTTCATTAAACCAGAATTCTGCTTTTCTGAAAAGGGTAATTGAAAATCATTTTTGGAATTTGCTTTTCAAATTGAAAGTCTTTTCAAAAATTCATTTCAGATTATTGAGTTTAAAAGAGAGTAGGTTCTATCAAATATACCTAAATCAAGGGTTCATATTGATCTATCTATCTATCTATCTAGGTGTGTGTGTGTGTATATATATATGTTTAGACATATGTATATTAAAAAAAAAAGGTGTTTGTTTGGGGTAAAATAAAATGTATTCAAAATCAATGCTTCCTCCTTCCTCCTCTCATTTAATTTTGTTTAACTCTCTTTTCAACCTGAACCAAAGTATTTACCTGCTTTCTATTTGATTGCTGTTCATTAATTTCCATTCTCTTCACTCTCTAACAGTGGTAAAGTAGAAAAAAAAAGTTATATTTAATTTAAATTACATATTCTTCTACTTTGAATAAATAGGGATACCTGATAAGAGGAATATCTGATATATTTCTTTCCATGAAGACCAAGATTTAAGGACAATTTCATCAGTCCTTTCTTTATCTTACCTCAGTTCTAGTCCATTATCTAGTTTAATAACATGTGACACAAGGCACCACTTATTCTTACTGAGCTATTACTGTCTGCACCCAGGTGCTTTATAGTTCAATCAAAATTTTTTGAGATGCAATGCTTTGTTAGGAGAAAAAAGTTTAGCATAAAAAGCAAATTAGGCCTAGTTAAGCCCAAGGAATACTTAAGTAGCCAAAACAAAGTGGTTGCCCTAAAGAGAACAAGTTACCCTACCCTTCAACTGGCTGATATGCGTTTTTGGTGAATAGGAAGAGAAATACACGTTATGAGGAAATAAAATTCTCTCCTTTTGCTTGCTGAGAAATTGAAGGGATACTACTTCAGATAGAGGAATTGCATCTGATATATTAAATAGAGTATCCTGAGACTTTCAGGTTGTCCATGAGAATTTCCAACTACAGATTCCTGTTTGGTCCCCATGATCTAGTCTGATCTAGTCGAGATGTGGTGTCCCTGGTGACAGGGAGGCTGGATCAAAATGATCTCTAAGGTCCCTTTCAGCCTAGGCCATTCTATGATTCTATGATTCTATGATCTTACTAAACATTTCAGCAGAGCAGGATTTGCCCTTAGAATACTTTTGCAATATTAAAAATTGATTTGGATATTTTTATTCTTCAGGCAAAAAAGAATGGACTTAGCTTGAATTAAGTAAACTGTCAGTCCAAATAAGAAAAGTCCTGCTTTCCCTGTTACAGAGGTGGCAAGACAACACAGCAGACATACCTTTAATGAAAAAGCTCAGGTTTCACCCATCTAGCTCTCTTTTGGCAGAAGTCACTGTCATTTCTCTCTGTAGACACTCTGCAAAGTCCTGTGCTTGGGCTGTTCTCCAGGTGAAGGACCCAAGGGAGACATCAGAGACAATTCTACGGAACTTCTAATAATATATGGAATGGGAGAGCCCAGCGTTGTGCAGTGCTTGATGCAAATCCAATTCCAGGAGTTTAGATGGTTCCTGGGGTAAAGGGGACAAACATGAAGAACAAACAAAATAAGCACACTTTATCTGGGGAGATGGAGGAAAGGAGAAGCATCCTCTGACATGTCTTTGACCAATGCTCATCCTGACCCTTCAGTTCCTTTCCCCTCAGTGTCACTGTCACCTTTTACTGTTTGTCCACAGGTGTCTTCAAGCCATCAAATCCTCTTCTAAATATCTTTCTTCTGACAGCATTGTCTGAACAAAAGCAGGGAAGGACTCATACTTAGTGTTTCAGACCTGATATTCTAATAAGAAAGTTCCATTCTCTCCTGAGAATTTACCTTCAGCGCTAATACCTGCCTATCTGTAAGAGAGACAGGTAAAACTTTTGCTGTCTTTTCCGTGTTGTGCACCATGCAATTCTTGCTTTTATTCTGTACAAATATATGTGGTTCAAAATATCCTTCAGCAACTCATGCAAATGATGATGGTTCTTCTGTCCCATCACTAACAGACCGTCCTGTTAGTGAGACTCTGACAGACACTAGCACTCTAACAAAGACACTAAAAGGCTCATGTTAGTGAGACAAGAAATGAGAACTTACACTTCTACCTTGCTTCCCTAGATGATAGCTGAGCAGCTTCATTTCGCCCACATTCACCAGCAGCAAATCTATTTGAACAGGCAACTAAATGGTGTGGTAAGATGAGGGTTCACAAGTAACCCAGGCAACCTGCAGCAGGAAGGTCAGCTGGATGCTCAATCACTGCCTCTGGTTATGTCAGACATCTCTCAAGGGCCTTAGAAACTGTCAGATCATCTTTGATTACTCCATCAGCAAATCAGCTGGAGTGGCAACCTGCACTGAGGCAATTATCAAATTGTTGTAATTACTTGTGAATCAAATTGATTTGCTATTTTCAATTTCCTTTTAAAGGACAGTAAAGAATAGCTTTGCAGCTGATTATGTTGCCATCTACCTAATTTTACTCCAGTAGTCAGCTCAAAAAGCCCAGCCAAACAAAAAACCAACCAACCAAACCACATTTAAAGTGAGAATGAGTGACTTAACATTCTCCCTAAATCCAGAATAGCCTCAGAAACGTCCATCCAGCTGCTGTCTCAGTGCCTTAGTGCAGAAGCCTTTGTAGCAGGCAGTGAGGCTGCAGGTAGTAATCACCATCCTCAGAGAAGGATAGAATCACCGAATGATTTAGGTTAGAAGGGACCTTAGAGATCATCTAATCGAACCCCTCTGCCGTGCGCAGGGATGCCCTTAACTAGGCCAGGTTGCTCAAGGCCTCGTCCAACCTGGCCTTGAATATCTTCAGGGAGAGGCATCCACAACTTCTCTGGGCTATCTGTTCCAGACTCTTGCCACTCTCATACTGAAGTGTGAAAGAGGGAGGCTAGACGTAATTATCTCCATCCTTAGAAGAAGAGGAGGTTGTCAAACCAGTAAGTCACATTAAAACTATACCTAGTGGCTGTTCTTTTGTTTGTATACCCTTTAAATACCAGATAAGCATGTCTAAGTACAGCTTCCTGATTAAAGAAGTTAAGAAAAATGCACATTTGCTCAACTTGTCCCATTGTTCAACTAGGCAAGAAAATTTATTAGATTCCATGATTTCAAGATAAGGCCACCAGCTCCACAAGCCACTTCCAAAATGTCTCTGAAACACTATTACGATTATTAAGCCTGCTGCTGATAGCCTTTGCTTCATTTTAGAAGCTTCACCACTCTACTCCAAAACTGAATAAACAGATTAAAAAAACAATAGGAGGAAACAGATAAAGCATCTTGCATTACAATGAAAAAAATAAACAGTCAAAGCCCCAGAAACAGTAACAGTTTCAATAAAAACCAAAACACATTCATGAGAGTCAAGCGCAATTAGTAGTGCAGTCAAAATAAAGAGATAGTAGTAGTGAAAGCACAAAAAGGAGAGTACTAAAACTACTGGAAAAAAAATGAATTTTGAGTGAATGCTGATTATCTTTTAGGGATTAGCATCCATAATGACTTTGTGACTAGCTGATATAAGCCTGGATGTTGATTCTGTTGCCCAGCTTTGCCTCTAATCAAGGCACAAAAGAGTTGTTTCAGATAAGACTAACAGTAAGCTATACATTTTTCAGTCAATTAATTATAGGAAAAACGTCTACTGTAAGAGAGAAAGTAGTGAAGAACAGAGGGGAAGCAACAAAATACCATGTTTCATGCACAGGATCCCTTACACATGTCAGAAAAATAGGCATCTTAGGGAACTGCCTGCCTGGTTTAGAAATTTGACACATTTTTTTTGTAATTCTTTTATATTTCTTGTTTTAAAAAAAATAATTCTATGACTTAAAACTTGAGACTATTTAACGAAAGAAATTGAGAAATGAGGTAGAGAGGACAAAATTCAAAACCCAGCTGAACACAGTCCTGGGCAGTCTGTTCAAGCTGACTCTGTGTGAGCAGGGCAATGGACCAGATGACCTCCAGAAGTGTTTTTCAACCTCAGCTCTTCTTTCATGCTGTGATTCCATACTGGTATGAAAGGGTGTGGCCAGTATCTCAAGGTGTACCTTTTCAAGATTTGTTTCTTGGTACATCAGATGGAATCATCAACACTTCAGGGGTTTTGTTGGATCAAACTTTAGCTCATGTATAATTATGCTTCAGTTATCTGATTAAAGTGTCAGAAATGCTTAATAATAATTTGGAATAGCTGGGAGGTAGCAAGGTTTTCATTTTACTTCCAGATTCAGTATGTTTGCATTAAGCATTTAAATTGTTTAATTTTGATAGACTCAAAACTTGTATTAGAAGCAGAAGAAAAGATCCTGTATTAAAATAATGGGGTTAAAAATGAATGACATAAACAAGATATCCATCTGTTTTTCAATCTAAACATAATATATCCAAGAATAGCAACAGCATATAATATCTGTAACTGAAGCAAACTTCCTCTAGTAAGAAAATCATGAAAAGTTATTTGGATAGAATTGATAAGATTTTGAGAAATTGCAAGGCATATCTCTATAAATAAACGTAAAATGCTAGATTTGTCATTGAAAAAAGAAGAATAGTCATCAAAAATTATAAGATTTGTTCATAAATATATCTCCACATGATGAAAATTAACAAATTTTATGGTCAATGGTAAAGTGAATCAAAAGTTTTCTTCTGTGCTATAGCAATCTGCCACACCTACCTTTCATTGTCTTCATAGTGGTTGCATGGAAATAGGTACATTTCATCTAACCGTTTATGTTCAGCTGTCTAAATGATTTGCTGTTATTTAGCCTGCAAATGATGCACTGTATGAATTTTATTTCAGACACATCTACTTTTTCAAGATGAAGACTGATTAGTTTAAGATTAATTTGCAACATCAAGCAGATGCTAAATTAAATCTGGGCTATATCAGGCTCTATATGTCACACAATTTCCACCAAGGCTGGGTGCTAGTGTAAATGGAAGATTTGCTCCTGTGTATCCCTGTAAGAGCACACACTAAGCATTAGCTTGGGCTCTTATAAGCATTAGCCCTCATGCTGGAGTAATTCAACTGATTCGGATTTTTTTTCCATCATGTATTTTAGGCCTGGTAAGAGTTCTTTGGGCATTTGGTAGAGAAGCTTGTTATCCAGTGTCCTGATGACCTTACATTTGTTAGAACACATAGAAAACGGTCCAGGAGAAATTAAACAAACTGTACACTGTCAGTCTGAGAGAGAGAGAAAGAGCAAAGAGTTTGTTAACCGTTATTCTGAAGATGACAAGGGGGAAAAAAGCGCAGTATTTCAGCCTGTTACACCCTTAAAACATACTCTGTAAAAATGCCTACAGTATTTTTAAAATGGAAAAAAAAATATCTAGAACAAGGGAATGAACAATGATGCAGAGCCAAATTTTGTCTTGGTGGTCTTTAGTTGCCTTTCTTACAGATCCTTCTCTCACTCACGATGAAGGAAAAATTAAGAAATGCAAAAGAAATAAAACGCTGCCACAGTCACACTCTCTTTTTGGTGAAAAATTACACACAAAAAAATGGTGTATCAATCAATAGTCAAAAAAGCCTTGGTCACCTGCAACTTTCCCTGTGTTCAGTGACTTAGTGCTAATGACTTTTGTTTACTAGTATAGTGGGAAGTGTACGTTGTCTCAGATGGTTAATATGAGCATGTTCACACTGTTTCAAACTACTCGTACACTTGCTTTTTAGTGAGATATAACTCACCTCCTGTTTGTTTAGACTCTCAGCATTTATTCACTGTCTTCTTTCTTATTAAGTCGTTTATATTCTTGGTGATGCAGTTTCTTCTTTCTAGGACATATCACCCTGATGCAATTATTGATTTCCTCTGGCTGCTTAGATTAATATTAATAAATCACTTATTTTCTTACTTCAGCTTTCCTTAATTTTCTTGTCTCTCCCTGATAAGTGCTTAATTACAGTTAATCCTTCCATTTCCTTCCTATCCATTTGTCGTTTTTCCCTCTTTCTTGTTCTATTTTAATTTGCTCCCCTAATGTAAAATTTTGACTATCGCTAAGATATGGTATCTTTTACTCTTCAAACTTCCCACCTGTCCCCTCCAGACAAAGCTTCGTCCTACTGAGTACCCTGTGCTTTTTTAGGATCCTGGTCTTCTTTTACCATAGTTTCTACTAATATGGTTAAGCAAGCTTCACTTCAGGGGAATAAAATTCTTATTCCCCTAATTTCTGAGCATGTGTTACCTGTGAAGCAGGTAACGCTTTCATGAAACATAATAATTAATGCCAGGCCCTATTACTGTTAACCAGGACTGATCTTCAGATTTCAGTGGCTCTCCTAGATGTCTCTCAGTCTGAAAGTGCAGCAAATCTAATAGGAACTTGCTGTAAACCCTTGAATTTCAGGCAGCTTCTCCCATCATCAGTGAGACACTGCTGAGCCTCATCATGAATATATCCCACCACAGAGAAGCTATATGACAAGATCTGTTTCAGCCCCTCTAGGCAAGATCATCTCCCCTTTTCCCCATAAGTGCCTTAGACGTTGTATGGGATAGAGTTATCCACATACTTTAGTGTTTGCCAAGAATGTACAAAAAGTAAATGTTAGTAATTCATTTTCACAAGTCAGAAGTAGACAATAGCATTAGAAATATTTTATGGATACTTGACAGAAAAAGAAAAGAAAAGCTGTGAGCTTTCATCAGTCTCAGTGTAAGATCTCTTCCTTCTTGTCATCTAACTATGTACAGCTCTGTGTCTGCTCTTACACAAATCTTAGATCTGGTACACTGGAAGGATATTGCAATCAGAAGAGACCGATAGATTCTAAGCATAAATCTTTCAGTTGTTTTGTTTTGGTGGGGTTTTTTTTTTTACACATTTGTCCATTTTCCCAATATTCACTTCAAGACTTCTGATTGCAAAAATCACTCAGGACTTTGAATTTGTCTTTTTCCTGAGGGAAACTTCCTTGATATCCATAAATTTAGGAAACATTACTGGCTAAATGATGTAATCTATAATTAGATATAAGCAGTTCATCAGCCTTCCGAGAGCAAAATGTTCTTTCCTTCCTGGCAAAGAGAGATTGAGATATTGGGGCAAAGACAGGAGGTTATACCCCAACTTTTTTATAAATTGTAAATCTATGCTATGTTCAAATATATATAAGATTATATTATGTGTCCTGTTTCTAATTGAGTTATGCACAATAGTAATAAAACAAGTTTTTGGATTAATGACTTTATGACCCTGGTTTGAAGTCTACTGTGACTAACATTTTCCTACAAACTGCTATCTATTCTGCTTCGCTCCACTGTCTATGGTCAGAGCACCAAGCTTTTATTACTGCCTTGTTGGATAATCAGCTGCTGTAGAAGGAAGGTTTCTCTAACCATGTTCCTTACTAGCTAAGTGTTGGTGTATTTATTAATTTCTGCCTGTTTCTGTCCATTTCCAGGGCCCCAAACCTCTAATGTGTATTTAGAAATCTGCCTTTCTTCTGGTGCCAAATACAAGTCATTCATAAGCAGTTGGAGAGAAAAATATTTCTCTGCATTCGCTTAGAGAATTAGCCACTGTAAAATTGGCAGCGCCGAGAAAACTTGCCAACCAGAGACGAGTGAAACAATCTATATGTAAAATAACTGGTAGCAATAATCCATGACCATAGGAGATTTTTCTACTTCTCCAGCTGTCATTACAAATGCAAATTTAATTTATTATCTACCTATCCTTATTTTTTAACTTTCTTACTACAAGAAGATTACTAGAAGTAGTAACAAGCAATGAACATTTACTTTACTTGATTCTGAAAGCTTCCTCACACTTGCCAGTTTAATCTGCGTATAAACTGATGGTCTGGCAAAATTGGCCTTTGAAAAAAGCATATGGAGGAGTTAATCACTGTGAAATCCTTAAGGCTTTACAAATCACTGGAAAGGCATCCAAGGAAGCTGCTCAGCAACATTAAATCTTTGTAGCTATATATTAGGAACTAGAGATCAAAGTTATGTCTCAATGTATTATATCACCATAAACTAAAAATAATATATGCTAATATAAAAAAAGTAATTCTGTATTTGACTTACTGTCAAGTTCTTTTATTTGTTATGAATAATAAATCAGAGCTTATATGATAATCTGTTTATTCATATTTATTCACAAATAAGTATTTCAGATATTAATTCTCTATAAAATTATTACTATGAAATTATTGCTTGAAGAATCGCTCAAGGTATTTCTCTGGTGCTTAATTTTTCTCTTGGTAAAGATGAAGTATGTACGTAAGGCCTCTCCTACCACACATAAATACAAACATTTCTGTGTAGATACTGGACTGAACTGTTACTGCTGAATATTCTGGAAAAGCACTCAGAAAAACCCAAGGCAAAGTGTTGTCAGGTCTATACTAATATTAGTGTCATGTGAAATTTTACTCTTGGATCCTTTTGCTTAGGATAGTAACAGATTCTTTAGCCCAACTCCTCTTTGTTCTTTTCACCATTGTCTGAGAAAGGAATGATGAATGCTCTCAATTTACACAGTTATCATAAAAGCAGAAGTTACAGGTATTATCAGTGTATTTTTTTAAGGTGGGCTAAATTTTATTTTGCAACTTCTTAAGGGACTGAGTTACACATGATTGAATGACTCAGACTTCAGACCTACAAGTTCAGCTTTTTCAATCATCCTTATCAAGCTTCACTCCATCACCTCATGGAGATCAGATATGAAATCCATGTGCATCTACATTTTCTCATCTTCTCACAAATCAAATTATTAGAGCTTGAAAACACAGCTACAAAGTTAACTTCCTCTTCCGAAGGAATTCCCTCCTGGCAAGTGAAGTTGGGATTCAATAAACTAAAAAAAAAAAAAAAAAAAAAATTCATCAGCACAGGTTTTGACCATTTAATTAAACAGCATCCAAAAGCCAAAAACTCATGTGGCAAGAAGATACTTACTCTAATTTTTTCAATGAATTTTAGATTTCCTCCAGTGAAGTGAAATAGATATGCTGAATTTGACTGGTTGTCTGACATACAGATACTGCCTTTTTGTGTAAAGTAACAAAAATATTTCAGTTTCCAGACTACATAGAAACCTAAAATAATAGAATCATAGGAAGGGAAGGACCCTTTAAAGGTCATCTAGTCCAACCCCCCTGCTGTGACTAGATCAGGTTGCTCTCTTTCAATGATCCCAATTTAATGTTTTTACTCTGACTAATTAAAGTGAAGCCAGCGCCCCCCGAGAACCAAAGGATTTTTGTGACCTTCCAGCAGAGAAGTAGGACATGTCTAGAGTGTCCCCCAAAGATTCCAGCGAGCTGGAATAAAGTTACTTGCTAATTACTGCAAAATGTTAATTACAGTTGTGTTTTGTTTCAGAGCTTGTCCCTAGTCTCCCTGTTCCATGACTGAAGAGAAAGGCAGACTATCATAAATCTCCCACTGCAGGTCACATGGCAACATAACATCATCATGTCCTTCTCAACAAGTGCCTCCCTTCGACCCTTCTCCGTTGCTCCAGTGTTATTTGGAGATCAGTATTCACAGAATGGCTTAGGTTGGAAGGCACCTTAGAGATCATCTAATCCAATCCCCCGATAGGAGCAGGGTTGCCTCTCAACTGGACTAGGCTGCTCAAGGTTGTATCCAACCTGGCCTTGAACATCTCCAGGGAGGGGTCATCCACAGCTTTTCTGGACAATTTACTCCAGAGTCTTGCCACCCTTGTACTGAAAAAATTCTTCCTAAGATCCAATTATATTGAAACAAAAGAACATGTTCCAAATTAAAGAAGGCTTGAGAAAGTGAAATGACTCCACCTCATTCAACTCCCTGTCAACAGAAACTCACTCCTGTCTTTCTGATGTTTGCTTCTAACCCTGCAGAGAACTCATTTACCACAGAATGAGGTTCAGAGAAGAGCTTTGCCTTACCGCACTAGGAGCAGTCCTCAGTCACACATTGTACACTTTTAATAACCTTTCACTTCATTAATAAGGAAAAAATAATCTTGTATCCACAATATTTCTTTTACTTACCATGAAGAAGAGTAGATCATGATTTATTATTATTTAAGCCATTGCAATTAAGCTGTGATGTGTTTCACAGAATGCACCACTGGCTATTTTCTCTTGACACATGTACCATAGATTAGTTGCAATTTATGACAGTTTATACATAGGCATCTGTGTTACATTTCTTTTATCCACCATACCAGAACAGTATACTTGCTTGTATTGTCACCCTTGCAAGTTATTAACATACAGATTTTTGGAGTCTCCAGAGCATAATCACTAGTAATGACCTTGTATTATGGTAGCCAACCATATTCAGAGCCAACGTTTCAAATGTAATTTCCAAACCTATCAAGCCTCACACAACCATTGCAAAACAATTGGTTCTCATTCCCTGCTCATCCATGAATTCTTCACTGGTTCACAGTGTGGTGCCATGGCTCCTCTTTTGGCCCATGGTGCTATGTGCCCTGGGAGGCTGCTAGGGATGATCTTATCCACCTCTGGTCAGGTTGTGTCTGAACTGCACTGGGAGCTCTCGTGGTCAATGCATTTGCCATCACATAAGCTGCCGCCAAACTGGGTTGTATACTAGATGTACAGTACTTGAAAGAAAAACGCATAAAAAAGTTTATTAAGAGGACTCATTAACATAACATGCATACATAGAATAGTACATAGCAAAGTAATAGTAACTCTTCCTGGGCCTCAGCTCAAGAGCAGCAAAATGCAGAAATCGCTCCCTAATTTTTTTGTCCTCTTTTATTCTTATGTAGGTCTCATAGTCACCTACAACCTATGAGAACAGCTGATATAGTTGGGACTGTTTAGTCAGGAAAAGATGAACCCTTCTTTCTGGTATTTCTATGCATTAATAAGATTCCCGAATCTTATTAATGCATAGAAATACCTGAAAGAAGGGTTCATAGAGGATGAAGCCAGGCTTTTTTCAGTGGTGCCCAGTGACAGGACCAGCGGCAACAGGCCCAAACTGAAACCTGGGAGTTTTCCTCTGAGCATCAGGAGACACTTTTTGACTGAGGATGATCAAGCACTGGCGTATATTGCTCAGGAGAGTTGTGGAGTCGGCATCCTTGGAGAAAATCAAAAGCTGACTGGACACAATGTTGAGCAACTGGCTCAAGCTGAGCCTGCTTGAGTTCTGGGTTGGACTAGAAGCCCTCCAGAAGTCCCTTCCCACCACAACCATTCTGTGATTCTGTGAACCATTAGGGAATTAAGTACAACTTTGTCTAACCTGTTGCCATTCTCCCAATTCACACTTTAACATTTTCCTTGCTGTATATGAGTTTGCATCTTTCTCAACTGTGCATGAAAGGTTTTAGTTTAAATTCATTCTAAAACTTCTGAACTCCTCTATTTTATTTTTTACTTTCTAAAAGGAACTGGAAAACTTGTACCTGTCACATACCCAGAATTATATTTTCAAACTTGCATATGTTGCCCTACACCTGCAACTTAGAACGCAAAATCTCCAGGCAAAAAGAAAGCTACTACCAAATCCTATAGCCTGGTGAACAAGATTTTAAGAGAAAAAAAAAATAAAAATCACATATTGTGAAAAGTAACTGTCCAGCTCATTGTTTCAGAATAAGCTCCTAAAATGTATTTCTGTGCAGTCCAGTGTAATATACAAAATTTGCTTCTATTAGTCAGTGAGTTTGACAGATGTTACCATTAAACATTTAGCTTAGACTGCTGTTTGCTCCTTATCTTTCCCTCAATGTTAGTTATGAGCCTTTATAGCCACCAACAGTTTTTCTTCCTTACTGGTGCATACAGTCATTTAAAAACTTTATACTGATTCTGGCTCATTTACATAATGCTCAGTAACTCTTTGCTCTACCAGAAATCCCACTGACTTCAACAGACTGCAATTACTGAACCAAATCTTCCATCATGACATTCACTCCTAATACCAAAAAGCTAAGGAACTGCATTTAAACAATGGGAATTAATTTAAGATGGCTCATTCTAAGTTAATTTCATAACATTCTAAGTTAATCTCAGCACAAATACAGGCTAGACGATGCATTGAGAGCAGTCCTGCAGAGAAGGACTTAGGCGTGTTGGTGAATGAAAACAAATAAGCCAGCAATGTGTGCTCACAGCCCAGAAAGCCAACCACATCCTGGGCTTCAGCAACAGAAGTGTGGCCGGCAGAGCTTACAGCAGCCTTCCAGTACTTAAAGGAGTCCGACAGGATAGAAGGGGAGGGACTCCATAAAGAAGGGCTCATGGGTTGACATAAGGACAGAGAGATGATTTAGCAATTGCCCTAACAGGCAAAACCTGACTTGGGAAATTGATTTGAATTTGTTACCAATCAAATTATAGAACGGCAATGAGAAATAAATCCAAATCTTAAAAATAACACCTACCTCCACACACCTCCCTTCTTCCTAGTCTTAACTTTACTGCTGATTTCTCCACCTCCTCCCCCCAAACAGCAGAGAGGGATGGGAAATGGGACCGGTGGTCAGTTCGTTAGGTGTTGTCTCTGCCACTCCTTCCTCAGGGGGAGGACTCCTCACCTTTCTCCCGCTCCATCTTGGGGTCTCTCTCATGGGAGACTGTTCTTCGTAAACTTTCCCCAACATGAGTCCTTTCCATGGGGTGCAGTCCTTTAGGAGCAGACTGCTCCAGCATGGGTCTGCCGTGGAGGCACAAGTCCTGCCAGCAAACCTGCTCCAGCATGGGCTCCTTTCTCCAAGGGCTACAGAAACCTCCTCCAGCACAGGCTTCCCACAGGGTCACAGCCTTCTGCAGGCATCAACCCTCTGTAGCCTGTGTAGCCCTAACTCACATGTCAAAGTCCGTAGTTTAGCTGAGTTTTGGATTTTTTTCCCCAACATACCAGAAAAAAACATAAATCAAGTAATAGTACTGTAATAGGGACACTAGATTATGAATTTTTTAATTGTCCTTATTTTTGGTTTTGAAACTGCAACTCTGCTTTGACTTCTATGCCAATCTTCTGTTGGTCTCGTTTGTGTCACAAATTGTCATGTGTTAAGTGCTGTCTTCTAACTGTGTGCATATGCATAGGCCCTGTCACCATGTAAGCCCCAACCTTGGTGACCAACTTTGATATTTAGTGAAGTATATATTGTATATATTCTATACAAGATTATGGCTTTTAAATAGTTTTCTCTCAACACTTTCATTAGGCAGGAAAACAATTCCCATTAAGAAGATGCAGCAGCATTGCACGGTATAGACATGTGTTTTCTGATTGCTATGATCTTTTCTTTGGTAGATATAGGATATATTAATAAGAGCATAACTGCAAAAACATGTGAAATACCTTTGCCTAGACCCGTAAATTACCAGTGTAATTCAGAAGGAGAGCTAGTGAGGCCAATACAGACAGTTTCTCATTCAGCTTTTATTAAAAAAAAAAAAGTTTGATCCCCTAGATGTTTTTCTTCCATACATCTGTGGCTCTGCCTTTTATCTTTTCACCTGATATTACACAAAGTTGTACTTGAGTATGTTTTCAGTAAGAAGAGAACTAGTTAAGATGAAGATACCTGGCCCGTTCGCTCTTATGGCCCAATATTCCTGTTAGTTTAATTTTTTTTCCTTACAACCTAACATCTCTGCTTCATGAGAAACACAGTAGCTTGCAAAATTGTACGAACAACTGCATATTTTCTTAATTTAGCTCACTAGTTAGTCATACTTAACCTAAGACCTGATGGACTAAATAACTATATTTCTTTTTTCTTTCTCCTCTATTGGTGTCTTGTTTAATACTGATTTAAAGGCTAGTTTATTCCATTTACTTGATTTATCTTAATGAATTTGTACTGACATTAATTTGTAAACACATCCTCATGTTTTCCCCTAATCACATTTCCACAGTTATGTACAAATTAATTCTCTTTTTCTCAAGAATAGCATAGAAAAATAAATGAAAAATATAATTTCACTATCAAAGACTGAGCTATTACATTATTAGGTAGTGCTTTCTTCACCTATTATGGAAGATTATTTTACTTATGAATGAAGACAGAGCCCGTGGCACATTGTTCTTCTGAGAATCATGTAGTTTCAATCTAGAGCTTTGTTCAAACATTTGGGGAAAAAACATAAATAAGTACACAGCACTTAATATAGAAAGGTGTTTTTAAAATAAAATGATAATGCACAAACTTGAGTTTAAAGTTTGAGCTCTGTCATCACTTTCCTCTGGGAAAAAAAAAAAAGAAATCATGTTAACAAGTCCACTCCCCTAAAGTCAAGCTGTCTAAAGCACAAAATAGTCTAAAATTATATATAGTGTCAATGTAGGCATACACTCCATTCATTATTATCGTATCCAGGAGTTTAATATGTAACCAGCCAAAACACAGAAGATCTGGTTGTCTTCACCCGTTGCTACTATTAAAGGTACAAATATCCCAGGAGCAAATATACTGTTCTCTTTGCTTTGAGTGAACAGTATTGGGAGGGAGACAGTGTGTACCTGCTTCAGTTCTGCAGACATTACTGAAGTCCAAGCAGCAAAAGCAGAAGTAACAGCAGCAGATACGCAGGCCTGAGATAATGTTACAGACTTTGGGGCATCCCTCTCCTTTTCTAAGCTCTGACAAAATGAAAATCCTTAAAGAGAAGCATTGCCAGACCTGCAAATTGTGTTACTGCCTTTTTTAGGAATGTAAGGCAGCTGAGGTCACATAAAATCACACATTGCAGGTAAAGGCAAGGATACGCCTCTGATGACCAAATCAGAATAGCAGCAAGTTTTTCCTGCTCCTACAAATACTTTCCAACTCAGGGCACCATACTAAAGTTTCTTTTGCAGAAATACCTCAGAAATACCAACATGTCACTCTTGTCCAGTATTCAGTTAAACATTCATTTATTTATATACTGCCCTTGCACTCTTACTTTATTGAGACCATTAACATCCAAGCTTAAAATTCAATTGAACTGAAAATTTGTCTTTTTTGAGGTAGTGTCATAAAATAAGTACATTCTCTGCCTTATTTTCTGTGCTTGGAGTTTTATTCATAAAAACTTTTCTATTTTCAGTCATTGCTTTTTCACTCTGATTTTCTGTGAGTCTTGCTGCTGCAAGGGAAAAAGATGAGAATCATTGGACAAAGGAGTCCACAAGCACACACCAATCTTACCCTTGCCAGCTGCAGCCAATAGAGAGAAAAAGAAAATGCTGTGTTCCACTTCAATGCACAAATGCCACTTTAATCTAGACTTCAGATTTAATGCAACTGGTGGACATCACAGTTGTGGCTTGCAACAGTTTAACAATCAGCTTGCTTTGGCAATTTGATAGCCAGCATGCTTGTTCTTGAGCCGAGAGCCCACAGCACAGCTTAGTACTTCAAGGGTCACAGACAGCATTAAGATTTTATTCCAGTCTTGTGCTTCCTGAACCCAGGACTTTGGAGTACCAAGAATATTATCACAGTTACATCCAGAAATTGTCGTATGAGAAGACAACCTGGCAGCAGGGGTCTGAGTCATTAGTTCATCAATGTGAATGCCAAATTGAAGAGGTAAAAAAATATTTTAAACAAAATTGCATAACCAAATTTTTAAATCATCTCAATTGTTTTGTATAAAATCAAACATTTCACCTGCTCCATAATAAATTTGTTCTGGTAAAGGATTTGGTTCCAGACACTCTTTGAACTGAGAGTTGAGATGCAGAATTACGGTTTGAAAGAGGAGGGTCTGAAATCCCCCTCGGCTCCAATTAGGGTAGGGAAACACAGATTTTCCATCAGGCAATCTAAAATAAGTAAGAAAGGGAGGAACGTGGATTCTAATCCATGCTTTCAAATCAAACATGGAAGGTATTATCTTGCAGGGCAATGGGAAAGGGTAGTAGGTACAACTTCTATCTGCAGTGCCATAAATCATACCCAAATTCTTTGCAAATCTTGCCCAAGAAGTCCATACTGCTTACTTAGATTTCACCACAAAGTTCTTTTACTTTTCAGGCACACCAGAGATGATTGAGCTGATTGAAATGGTTTCCTCCAGCAAATTCTCCTCTCCAAGTCACATGGTAATGCTGAAAATCGGGCTTAAAGTACCACCAGCAGCTTCCTTACTGCCCTAACAGCTCAGCAACCTGGAGAACTGCACACACACCTGTCATACACTCTGGTTCTTAGTAACATCCTGAAAAGCTGCCACATGCCAAGAAAAAACACTTGAAAGAAGGCAAACACAACTCAGTCTCTCCCCAGGGAGAGGAAGGTTTTGGATCAAAGCCGTGTTAATAGAGCGTCTGGTAAAACAAGTCACTGCAACTCGTTCAAGGTTTCTAGTCATTTTCTTATGACACAGGTTGCAGTAAGGCAGGCCTAAGTCTTGTGAACTTTTCTGCTTTTCCCAAGTATAGACTGCTCTGAGAGCAAATAACCTTTTTTGCCTGTGAGATGGAAGTTGTTAATTTATTTTCTTTTACTACAAATTACAGGACAGGGCAAATAGAACCCATCAAGAAAGAAAAACAAACATTTCACTGCTTGGTTTCATGAGCCTGAGAAAAGAATTTTCAGACCCTCAACCACTAAAAATGAAATTAATATTACCTGCAGGACTGTGTCACTGACAAGAGTCCTACCTCAACTGTCAAAAGTGTTGCTGGCTAAACTTAAAACTGTAAAGCACAGTAGTGTTTATTTTCCTAAGCGCAAAAAAAAAAAGGAAAAACCAACAAAAACTCAGAAAGCAAAACAGAACAGTAACCAGCAGAACATACACAAATAATTAACAGAACAGTTTTCATGTTCAGAAAAATCTTTTCAGAAGTGTTGGAAGCAAATATTCTGGAGGGGACTGTTTTGGAGGTACACTATTTTGATGCTTCAGGTTGCTAATTCTGTACCTATAGCTGTAGCTGTGCAGAAGGAAATACCTGACTCAGAATACAAACCACAGCACATTTAAAAGAGAAGAAGATAAAATATCAAAGTACTAGTGGAGCTGGCAAAAACCCCCAACAACCCACAAAATTACAGATTAAGGAACCAGCCTGATGCCTATGACCTTGTTGCAGGCACACATAAACATCACTGTTACATTCACAATGAGTACACTCAGTGACAACAGGCAAATCCTACAGAACAGAACAGGCAGCAACAGAAGAATATAAAGTCTCCTGAAATTAATACTTTCACTTCCATTTAAAATCAAAGCTTTAAAAGTCATGTGAGCTCAGTTTCCAAAAAAAAAAAAAATACAGATATTTTATTTTAAATCTATAAAAAAATTCTACATCTGTATCATCCTTCAGTGAGATATTTCAGAGGTTTACTATCTTTTGCATGAAGATTCATTTCCTTTTGTTCTTACTTGGCTCACTCTAGATTTGATGTGATGGTCCCACTCCTCTGTTACACAAAACAAGCAGCCTTTCGCATTTTTTCCCTCAACAGTAAGCTTCCCAAATTGTCTCTTTTAAAAGACAAAAACTCCTAGATTATTTGGTCTTCCTTTGTGTGGAAATACTCTCACACCTTTGATCACGTTCATTCTCTTCACTACACTTTTTGCAAGTTTTATAACATCTTGTTTTTGGAAATGAGTGGCCCAGAATTACAGTGTTCAAGGTTTGCACCTAACAATGGTGTTTGTTTTGTACTCCATTGTTTTCCTAGATTTAGGAAGCATTTCTTTACCAAGACAGTGACCAAACACAGGAACAGACTTCCTAGAGAGGTCGAGGCCCCAAGCCTGTCAGTTTTTAAGAGGCATTTGGACAATGCCCTTAATAACTTGTTTCAGGTCAGCCCTGAAGTGGTCAGGCAGTTGGACTAGATGATTGTTGCAGGTTCCTTCCAACTGAAATTCGGTTCTACTCAGTTCTATTCTTTGATGAACTTCAAATCTCACTAAAGAAGTGAAATGGTCAAGTTTATACCTCACTTTTTTTTTTTAGATGAACCTAGGATTATTATTCCCTCTACATTTAAATTTATATTCATATATATAAATACAGTTAGAGTTTCTGTGACTACATCTGAAACTCTATTACTTTACAAAATGCACCAGATTTCCATCTTGGACTCCTGAAGCAGATTTAAGCTTTATGTCAGATTCTGCTACTGATACTCTATTAGCCTGGACTGCACAATAATGGTTGCTATCCCAGCAGTCAACTTTTATTACTTTAAAACTCACAATGGCAAGGAATAATATTTTAGAGATACGTAATCAAACTAATTTAGTCAACAGTCCAAATATTAAAATCTAAACAATTGAAGACCTCAAATAGGTGGTGTGTGAATGTCTGTGATTATATTCTGAATAGAATTCATAATATTTATACTGTGTACTTCAAACTCATGAAATCTTTGTTCATTTGAGTTGATATGCCTAAATAAAGTTTAAAAACTGTTACATGAAGTGTTATAAAAGACAACAATAACCATTTGTAGAATTATTCACATTAAGAGCAATAAAGGAAAGCTGTCAAGTATCACAGGATGTTTGATCACTTACAAAGAAAAATAGAAGACAAAAAACATCAAACTAAAAAGTCACTCCTTATATCCTATAGATAGAAATATGAGGAACTATGCTAGGATTCACTATGCACACAGAGTAAGCTGGAATTTAACAACACATCTAAAAAAACATCACTGAAAGGCAGCATGATAAATTAGTTTTTATCCCTATTTCCTGAGAAAAGCCTGACAAAGTAATAAATCTCATCTCTCTGGGATGATGGTATTTGAATCAGGGAAACAGTGAGCCTCTAGGCTGAAATTACCTACAAGATTATATCAAGCGTGATGTTTTCTGCACCAGAGAAATGACACTTCCATCTAATAAGACAGGTATTGAGAAATTCGCAAAATCAAAACTTCATCATTAGTAACCTTAATGAATGCTGGATTTTTTTTCCTGAGCTGTAGGCCAAAGTCAAACTGAATTTCCAGACAGATAATTTCTGTGAGTCAGTATCTAAGGAACAACCATACTACCAAGGCAGCAGAACAAAATACAGGTAAGTAGCCTTCATAAGCAAACATCCCAATGACTTTTTGTATTATTCAAGGAATCAAATAATTAGTTATGGACAATCTGATACGAGTTCACTCATGTCACAACTTTGCACTTGAAATAAAAGACACTCCTCAGATGAAGAAATTCCATCCATCTTGAAAAATATTTTTTCAAGTGCTGCATGGAGGTCTTGGCCCCAAACATAATTTCCTTATTTATAAAGGCAATTATCTTTTATGTAAGAGGAGGAAAAATGTCATTCTTCCCTTTCTCTCTACACACACTTTTCAGACCCTGTGGCCATAATAACCAGGCTCCTCAAAGGAAGTATTTTTCTGCACTACACTATGCAAGGAAGGCATAGTACTTAAAAGCTCCAAAGTAACATTTGCAGATGCCATACCAATAGCCCTGCAAGTTTGTCAACGCTATCAACTTGTACCATCAACACAAAGAAATGAAGCTAAGACTTTAAGGAAAGAAGCTCAAAGACTCTTAAATATCTATATGCAACTGAGAGCACCCCATGGAGAGAGACCCTAGAGTCCTCCTGGGCATCAAGTTGTCCATGGGACAGCAGTGTGCCCTCGTGGCCAAGAGGGCCAATAGGATCCTGGGGTGCATTAGGAAAAGTGTGTCCAGCAGGTCTGGGGAAGTTCTCCTCACCCTCTACTCTGCCCTGTTGAGACCACACCTGGAATGCTGTGTCCAGTTTTGGGCTCCACAGTTCAAGAGAGACAGGGACCTACTGGAGAGAGTCCAACGGAGAGCTACGAGGATGATTAAGGGACTTGAACATCTCTCCTGTGAAGAAAGACTGAGAGATCTGGGACTGTGTAGCCTTGAAAGGAGACGGCTGAGAGGGGATCTTATTAATGTATAGAAATATCTGAGGGGTGGGTGTCAAGAGGAAGGAGATAATCTCTTCTCAGTGGTGCCCAGCAATAGAACAACAAGTAATGGATTTAAGTTAGAACATAGAAAACTTAGAACATAGAAATGTCTTTACTGTGAGGGTGACAGAGCACTGGAACAGGTTGTCCAGTCTCTTTCAGGTTGTGGAGTCTCTTTCTCTGGAGACTTTCAAAACCCTCCTGGATGTGTTCCTGTGTGACCTGTCCTAGGGGATCCTCCTCTGGCAGGGGGTTGGGCTGGATGATCTCTAGAGGTCCCTTCTAACCCCGAACATTCTGTGATTCTGTGAGAGAGTCAAGATTGTTAGAGAAGTGGGTTCAAGTTAACAACTAGAGCTGAAATAAGATATCAGGGACATACTGAGGGTTGTGAAATGGCTCTAAAGAATTTTGTTGTCATATAGTCAGAGAGAACCTGGCACAGACAATTAAAACTCCAAATCATGCAGATCTTTATCCTATTACATACTTATTTTCATATCTCATACTGCTTTCAGTAGCCAACTTGACTGTGTAGTCTTTAATCAAATCTCTTAATTCCTCTGGAAATCAAAGTCTATAGAAATTAATTTACATTTCCAAACAGACACAGGGAAAAATGTTTAATTTTCCTTCTGGCCCCTTATTCAACAAATACTAAAGAATATCACAGCTTTTTTCATGCCTTCTCAACTTTGCTCAGTGAAAGCAAGCTCTGCTATACTGTCATATTATAGATAGTGCCTTCAAAAATGATTTAGAGTAGCATGCATAAAATGCAATTAGGGTAAAATATTTGAACACATTCTCACATCTAAGAATGACAAACTGTGATATATCTCTCCTCTGTCTTGTAGATGTATCTCCCACACATTTCTATCTGAAAATCATTTCCTTCAGGTTTAATTTAAGTAGCAAATCCCTTAAAGTTTAAACCTTGACTCAGTGCTTAGAAGTATAAAATATATAAATACTTCTGAAGGGAAAAAAATATTGACAGGGCAGTTCATCTATGAACAGTTGAATCTTCCCATTATAATTTCTCAACATTGTCAACATCATCAAGCAGGTCTCTTAGACACCTCTTCAGTTTTCTGTTATTACAATGTTACATCACTGTTTCACAAGTAATTTTTTTTCTCTGTCAGTATTTACCTGTGTCACTATTCAAGTTTTCCAGTACTTATTCAAGATCTTAGCTCTTCAAGGAACAGAGACAGAACATTTACTAGCCTAAAACCTTTGACAGAGATTACTAATCAAAATAAGTATATGCTAGAAAAATATACAGTAATATTTCCTTTTTGTGCCAAAATGGATACAAGACTTCTCTCATTTAAGCTTTTTCAAAGCATTACATGCATTGTCAGATTTCCAACAAGGTGCAGTGACTTAACAGTAAAAGCACTGGACAATTGGAAAAACATGTCCTTCTTCTCAATGGAAAATGTTTATTTTATGTTTTCTGAAGGAAAAATACGTATTTTCTGCGAAGGACACATTTCACATCAAGAAACAAAGTGATGATATGTAGAATAAAGGTAAAATACAGGCGACTAGCAAAGGTAGGGATTTACAATGGCTAGTGATGAAAGTGGAATATTTGAATTGACAGAATACGACACTGGAAGGGGAAATACTTATCTGAAGAGATTTCTTTACCAGAACTCCTGCAGGATGGATCTCAGTATTTTCACCTTCTCTTTTTTTGGTACAAAACATGCAACAGCTTGTTTGATGTCAGTGATAATTGCTGATAATCCTATGCTAGGAGTCAATACAGAAGAAAACAGAAATATTCAGTAGCAATATGAAAGGTACTTCATGTTTTGTTACTCCTGTAAGTGCCCACCAGTTTGAGGTAATTGAGAAAGAGAATGGTCTGGGTATGGCAGGTAATCTCCAACCACAAGTCAGTAGTATGGTCTACTTGTGAAAAAAGACAGACATTAGCCCAAGTTACTCCCACAGGGTTGGAGAGACCTTAAATCCAATATTTGATGCACTTTTTAATACAACATGATACTAAAATTCAAAAATGGTTAATTGAAGTTAGGAGAGATAAATTACAGCAGTATCTATTAAAAACCACAAGAACTCTAACTTATGTGGGTGGTCAATCGATAAAAACTGAAAACTAACCTTTCCATGGTACTGCTTCTTGTGTAGCTACTTGATGGTCTACAGTAGAGCTCTTGTGGGCTTCACTTTTAATTATTATTGCTAATCACTCCTGTCCAATAGGCACTGGGGTTTCAAATGGGTCTCTGTAACACACAGGCTGAACAGTTAGGTACTATCTCTCACTTCATTGTGAGAAGAAAACATTAGACACTAAAGAAAGGAAGGATATGTAGAGTGACAACCTGATATGTGAAAATACCATTTCCAAAACTCAAGAAAAGTTTTCAGTGTGTCAATATTCCCTCTGAAAAGGGACTACAAATTGACAAAAAAATAACCAGCCTAAACTTTTCTGGAAGAAGAGAGAAGGATTTGAAAAATCCTGGTTTTGAGGAAAACATGTCAGTTATAGTTCAGGCCATCATTGAGCAGAAACAAGCTGAAAAAGAAAAGAGACACAAGCAAGTCAGGCGGGCTGTGTATTTGTGGTTTTGTTGTTGTTTGAAAGCAGAGAATATTTATGAGAATTCCGCTAAAAGTTTTTAGCAGGCAGTAAGAAACCATTTCCTAAGATCAGTTATTATATAGAACATGACATTCTGGATTTTATTGTTGCCTACAGTATTGCAAAATTACATTCCCTGAGACATATTAGCTTATTGTGAGTTGTATGAGAAAAGAAAACCAAGGTACTGCATGTTTTTTGAACAATGGTATTTTACAGAAATTTGTTGCCTTTGGGAAACATTGAGTCTCTGTCAGAAATTTCTTCTAAAACTCAATAGCATCAGGGGTAGTACAGAACCTTTGAGGCTGGAAGCGGTCTGAGCTATTCCTCAGAGCTACATTGTGAAATCAAGAAACTAGATTTCACTGAGCCATTGTAATAAAAAGCTTCCCAGATACTATTCTCTTCCAACGTACATTGTGAAAAGATTCTTCTCTAGAGTTGAATTTGGTTTTGAACTATCTACCTATAAAAGCAACAATATGCCATTAAGGTCAGTGATTACTACATTATCTACATAATTCACTCATTCCTACCTGACAATATGTTGCATTTGAATAGGCAATAGCTATTGCCTTATTGTGAGTTGAGGCTTGATTATACAGACATTAATAAGCTACTGACTGTTACTTGGTCTTAGAGCATACAAACTTCATGACTGGCAATGTGATGAAAAGAGAAAGCAAAAACTAGCTGCAATTTCACAAAAGAAAAGCTCTTCAGAAGTTTGAAGCTGAGCATTAGATTTAGAAGTGACACTGGGCGCTCAGTCCAATATAACTTTCCATGTAGAGGAGTGAACTGAAATTAATAACAATCATGTCAGACTAAACATAGCAGCTTTCCCTGAAATAAATCCTTTCTATTCCTACCACTTTTAATCCTTAACGAGTTTTCTCTGCTTATTTAACTTGATTTCACAATTTCAGTTCTTCTCTGGAACAATTTTTGCAACAGACTTGAACTTGGTGATTTGTCCTCTTCTGGCATAAACAAAGCCTGGACATCTAATGTCATCCCAGAATAGAGGGAATGTGTCTCATATCAAAGAGAATATGAGACAACCATTTCTCCAGCTGTTAAACACTAACGTAGTTTATATTCTTGGGCTTATTTTCTTCACTGCTTTCGTTTCTCCATAATTACTTTAATATCTGCACCTCTCTGATAAATGTTAAGTGTTAGCTCAGTCAAAACCTCAGTTTTTACTGGTTTCTTTGTAGTGCTTGCAGCCCCCAGGTTTACCTCAATCTTAAACATCTGATTATGTAATGAAGGAAAAAGAAAAAAATGTCAATAAAGGTTTAGTGGAAGACCTTTAAAGATATTTTTCTGAAACTACAAATAATTCCAAATAGGCCTGTCTACAAATTGCTTATTGATTTTTGTATTTTTCCACACAATTTTTCAGCCAGTTTGTCAAGGGTTAGGGCTGGGTTGGACACTAAATGAATGACAAATGCTCTCTATTAAAGCCAGTCACTACTGATACTGCAGGGCAGGCACCAGGGAAGTCCCACGCTGGTCTCAGCAACAGATGGGAACTGGGTTCAGGAATGCATAGATTGGGATCAAAGGCAGAAGAAAGGACAGAGTCCTCCTTGGATGGTGATCATAGAAGGGGGCTTAAGCCTTGTGATCCCTCAGCTTCATACTGAATCTGACATATATGGAATGCAATATTTTTTAGTCAGGTTTGTTGTCACCCATCCTGTCCACTCCTCCCTACAAGCACAATCCTTTCACTTGCAGCACATGGTACAAAACATTTAGCATTGACCTTGGTCACTACAGCAGCAAGAATAAGCAGAAGCCTTCCACAGTGCATCAGGCACTATCACTTCTAGAAGCAGACACTTTCTGCAAAAATATGCTTTTAACTTCAGAAAGTACAGTCTCCTAGAAGAGACTTAGATAAAAATTAAAATTACTAAATGGAGAATTGGTTCTGTTCTAGCTCAAATCAGGACACAATCTGATGAACTTTTTCCTAAGAAGTCTGAACCTATATTCAAGCCATGAGATTGAACTAAAAAATTCTTGCCTCTCACATTTCTTCTGTGTTTGTGTGGCTAGGAACAGCCTTTCTAAAATATTTTCTTTTACCACAGTCTGATAAAGAGAATCCAAGGCAGTAAGCAAAGTTTATAATTTCTAGATGAGCTGAATCCTCTTCAAACTCCTTTTTCACCTGTATGAAACTAGAACAAATGTTCAGACCTCATTCTGTGGTATTTCACTGTAACAAATGCAGCATTCTGGTGTAATTTTGTCACCTTCTAGTGACCCAGGAAGAGGAATAGAAGATCTTCAATCACCATTATGGGTGTTATGAGACATCACCTCACTGGCAAGGTTAGAGAAAAATGGATTGTTTTACTGAGAAAAGAATTTGAAAAGCTTTACTGGTTATGCTTGACAATAGCAAAGCACTAGAGATGTATTTACACTCCTAGCTGTAATCTACTTTAGGTTCATCCCCCTGACCATTTAGTCCAACCTTGTTCCAGAACCACATACTTCTACAGAAAGTATCACACATTGCAACAAGGACACTGTATAATCAGAATGTTTTTAAGGTTAGTATTCTTTTAATGTTTATGCCACCTAGGGAAAAAAATAAAATATTTAGACCTTCAGATTTGTTCATCTCATATCAAATACAAATAATATAGATTAACAGGGTAATTATATCTTTCTACAAATCTTCTAAGCCTTGCTATGACATTTATCTAAAGATCAAGACAAATTTTCCTTATAAAAAATAAGCAAAACATTTGTCATAAAATGCTGAATTAATTCCAGATATTTTTGCAAAGTAATTTCCAAGTCCTGTTACACCAAAAGCTATTACTATAAGCATGTTTGGCATGGTTTTCTTCCAGTTCATTCCCTCTATCTTTCCACTATTTAAGCACCAGAAGGATCTTAAAGCAGTCTCACTGGAATAACACTAGACTTGAAATGTATCAGACTGCTTACACTAAAAAGGGGAAGATCTTCACAAGTATTTTTCTCTTCTGAGTGTGAAGAGGAAAATAAAACATGGTGAGAAAGAATAAATCCAGTCTTCTCTCAATCCCTGTTTCTGAAAGTCATACTATCAAAATAATCAAAAGCAGCTTTAGTTTGCTATAATTGATTCTTTCAGGGATATCTAAGAGCTGACTTAAGAGTTACCTTCCTCATGTTACCTTCAAGTGCCCAATGTACAATTTCATTGTAGATTAAAGCTTGGTCCCACCTCTTCAAAAATCCTTCCTAGATTGCTTTCTCTTAATTACTAGGTTCCTACTTTTCACTAAGTACTTGATATCTCTGTTAAAACTGCAATGATGAAAGTACGGGGCATTTCATCAAAGATCTGTCAGGCATAGATCTATTACCGATCTAATCACAATAATCACAGTAGTTTGTATGCTGCAGTAGGAAGTGATTCCATGGGACATGCTCACCTCTGAAATGACAGCAAAAGTTGTGAAAAACATTGTGACCAACTGGAGTAAGCTTGATTGCTAATGTAAAGGAAATTTCTTCCTAGTAATACAACAAAAAATGTTATGCCGTTCCATTGGTAAAAAACTTCATAATAAATAGCATACTCTTCAGGCAGCACAGAGCCTGAAGCCCAGATGACTGATTTGAATTTTAGTTTGAAGCCTTAGGTGAGATAACACGTTTGAATAGAGGAAGGAAACTCTGGCCATTCACAGTTAATAGTGGCATGGGCTTGTCATCCCTTCCTTCTGAATGCAAAACATCCTTTCCCTCTTAGTAGAGGTGACAATACGAAAGTTACATTAATAGTACATCTGTTGCATACATTTTGGTGTTAAACCTGAAACTTCAGTTGGGCAAACCACTTTGCAAATGATGAACATGCTGGCACTCACCTGCAGTCGTGTTCTCAATGGCAGTTTAATTGTATTTCATTAAATCAAGTATTCAAATCAAAGCCACTAGAATTTGAGAACATTTATTGAATTATATAGTTTCTGTGCAGATGTGCTCTAAGCTAGGACTAATTAGTATCTGCAATAAAGGCAAAAGTGTGAGTGAATAGACAAGGTTAGCATAACAACTGTAAGGATATTTTTAAAATATCTTTTTCTAGTACACACATAGGACAAAAAGATGATTAACTTCATTATTTCCTGGGGCTGAAATTCTCTTTGCTTCTTGACAGTACAAACAGAATGAGAGCTTCATTGTTTTACTTCAGTGACAGAGTATCACAGTAGCAAATGTAAAAACTGTCTGAAAATATCTGAAGATGACATAGGCTCTCTGAGCTGTAGCATATGCCTTTTCTTCCTGTCTGTAGCAAAATACATTAAATGTCGGTGAAGGAGAGAAAAAGTGGAAAGCATTGTTCAAAATGGTGAAATACATCATCGCTCCTAAAAATGGTGTGTATCTCTAAATCCTCCTACATTTCTAATAGCTATACATGTCCTTATCTTGTTCCCTATCTGTGTACTGTCATAGAAGTGCAGAATGCAAATGACTTTTCTGCCAAGTCTTTTAAAACCATTTCTTCTGCTCAAACTCCAATGAAAAGCTCTCAAAATCTCCCTTCATAAAGATTTGACACATTCTTTTAGGTACTCCAGATATTTTTCCATTTTTCCCTCATCTGAAAAGACTCTTCTGAACTCCCTCCCTTCAAATGTGTTTGATTAATCCTTCAAAAATATCATTACCATTATTTCTCCTGGAAATAATCCTTCTCACTTGATACAATCCTTCTCTGAGGCTCAGACCCATGACAGATTGCCTTAATGACTGGCTTGCACAATAGGAGAAGCTCACATTTTCTTCTGAGCTGTGTGCCTTCTCCTGTGTGGGGGAAGACAAGAGAGGGGTGAAATCAATAATGAATAATTTTATATTTTCAAATGCAGGGACATTCTGTCCCAGCACGAGAAGCAGACCTCAGAAGCCATTTTCTACTCAACTTCATAAAGCTGAGCCTCATTATTCTGCCTCAGTTAATTGTCATTGGTATATTGTCATTGTTGCTGTGGCATCTGCAGCTTAAGAGGTTGAATAGAAGACCAGCTTTTTCAAAAGCAACATTATGAGCCTAAGACTTTCTGAAAAGTCAGGCTTAAACCCTGATGTTAGCTCAGCCTGGCTTTCCAGGATTGCCTTTCTGCATGTGTCCTCACAGGGTAGAGATGGCCATATATACAGTGAGACCACGACTACAGGAGGCACACAGCGTGTCTCTACCCTTATGTTCCTCAGTTAGGAGAGCTGAAGAGGGAACATCATCCGATCCAAACAGCTCTCTGGGCGAATTCTATGGAGCATCAAAGCTCCAGAGTCAATACCTCCCCAGATGGTGACTCTGTCACTTTCCTGGGCAGCCTGCTACAATGCTTGACAACCCTTTCAGTGAAGAAATTTTTCCTAATATCTAATCTAAACCTCCCCTGCTGCAATTTGAGGCCATTTCCTCTTGTCCTATCACTTGTTACTTGGGGGAAGAGATCAATACTCACCTCACTACAACCTCCTTTCTGCTAGCTATAGAGAGCAATAAGGTCTCCTCTCAGACTCCTCTTCTCCAGCCTAAACACCCCTAGTTCCCTCAGCCACTCCTCCAGACCCTTCAGCAGCTTCATTGCTCTTCTCTGGACCTGCTCCAGCACCTCAATGTCTTTCTTGTAGGGAGGGGCCCAGAAATGAACACAAGATTTGAGGTGAGGCCTCACCAGTGCTGAGTACAGGGGGACAATCACTGCCATGGTCCTGCTGACCACAATATTTCTGATACAGGCCAGCTATTGGCCTTCTTGACCACCTGGGCACACATGTTCAGCTGGCTGTCAACCAACACCCCCAGCTCCTTTTCCACCAGGCAGCTTTCCAGCCACTCCTCCCCAAGCCTGTAACAATGCTGGGGGTTGTTGTGACCCAAATGAAGGACCTGGCACTTGGCCTTGTTCAGCCTCATATAGTTGTCCTCAGCCCATCAATCCAGCCTGTCCAGATCGCTCTGCAGAGCCTTCCTACCCACAAGCAGATCAACACTGCTGCCCAGTTTGTACATTTTTGTCTTTCCAAGCTTAGGAAGAAGAAACAGAGG
This sequence comes from Apaloderma vittatum, assembly GCF_000703405.1. Taxonomy (NCBI): domain Eukaryota; kingdom Metazoa; phylum Chordata; class Aves; order Trogoniformes; family Trogonidae; genus Apaloderma; species Apaloderma vittatum. The sequence goes on from NW_009715238.1 coordinate 31,933, forward strand.
AATAAGGACATACAAATATAAAGAATATTATTTGTGTGATCTGGCTCAGATAAAAATTCTGAAAAATAATCATTCAGCTGAGGTTTTGATTTAATCATGAGACTCAGAGTAAAACTACTAACACTTAAAACTGTAGAACTCAAAAAGGTGACTATTGCCTGCATTCCTGTCCTGGGTTTGAGCTAAAACCCAGTCCTATTTAGTGATTTTTACTTTTCAGTTTTAGTTTCTTCTAAAAGGCTGCACTCAAATCCAGGACAATTCCTGCAAGGCTTTTTCTTTCATCATGGACATTTAGTTAAAGACTCTCCCTACCTGCTTCTTTGGAATAAGTCTATCTGCATAAAACAAAGTAAACATGAAGCAGAAATGTTTCTTGGTAAGATAATGTTTCTTCATCAATCAGAAATAAACCAGACACAGCTTCATGCAAACAGTCTCATTCTGAGGCAACAGAATGTCTTTAGAAACTGTTGCTATAATTATTAAAATCTGATAATCAAGAAAGCAACAGGGAGCTAAATAGAATGACATCAGCAGAAGAAAGGGGGAGGGGGCTGGTGGAAATCAATGTCAAGCCATAGGGAAAATGCATTTTCCATCTCTCCATTCCTGCCATTTTTGAACATGAATATTACTCAGTTAGAACTCTTGCCTTATAGAGGGATGGTATCTATTACTAATACATTGAGCAAAGCAATAAAATCAGAGCTAGGCTCTGACAGAATTAATGTTAGTCTCCTCACTACGCGACACAAAACTGTCATTTGCTGGACAGGCTAGTACTAAACTAGCAGTAAAAACACCAATACCTTGGACATTTTGACTGACTATTCTGGCTTTGATCTCTTCAGGCTTTAGAGAAAGGACTGGGTCATCAGCTAGGAAATTTGAGGCAGCAGAAGAGCAAGGACAAAAAACGGTGGGTGAGGAGCAGGCTCCTGCAGCGGCTAGAAGTGCTCCAGCCCTGGAAGGATGACCAGACCAGCCCCAGCAGGTACTGATGCCTGAGAAGCCCTCAGCACTTGCATGTGTCAAAGTTGCTCTCTCTCATAAACCACTACATTTTGTGCCTGTGGAGAATGGATTTCCAGGCCTCCTGCTAGTCTAGAGGAGAGTGCCAGCCTATGGCTCTATTAAAAAAGACAGAGAATCTTGGGATTTCATCCAAAACGCATAGCTGACAAAATGACCTTCACTTTAGAAGATGCATGGAGCAGATTCCAAATAAACTGAAAGGTCAAGTTCAGAGGCAGCTCTTGTGGGCTCATGCAAGCAGAAAGGAAGATGCACGAAAGGACAGGAGGCAAGTGCCCTTCGTGTGTTTTATGTTGAAACTGCTTGACTCTGAGCAGGTAAGAACCAGGCAGTACTGCATCATTTCCCTCAACTCTGCAATTAACATTGGTTTCTCCACTTCTACACAGGCTCTCTCAAAAGGTATTAAACTAACCGCTTAGCTTTTTTTGGAGAGGTATTATTACAGACTAATGTAATTTTCTGTGTCCTTTCAAAGTGAAGTCCTGCCACCTATCTGTAAAAGAGAAATCCAGGTCAACTACAACAAAGAATGAAGCCAAATTGTGAAGAACAGCCCTACAGCGAAAAGACATTTCAGGAGGGATCACCTCTTGCAAGACAGAACTTAGTTTATGTTCATGCCAGGCTGTGCATATTTTCAGTTGAAGAAATACACCACTTGTCCCTTTGCCTGTCAGCAGAAAGAGAATAGGAAGGGTTTATCTTGCAACACAGCTTATAAAGATATTCTTTTATCTGAAGTGTAGGGGAAAAGTATTACAATCAGGACTAACTGGTCACTTTATGATTATTTAATAACATATACAACTCTCTTCTCTTCTAAATAATAATAAAAACCCCAATACTTGTTTACCAGAAGCTGTGCAACTTGAACATTTCAAGAAACAGCAAAGAGCTGAATGGGCTGTTTTTTCATATTTTTCTTTTTCAGTCAGCATGTAAGCTTTAAGAAATTAAATAACAGCAATAAAAACAGTAGGCAACAAAATAAAGAGACCTGTGTTGCTACCAAGGAAAATATTTTCATTGAAACTTAACATTTACCCTAATTCTTGACTTCTTCATATTTGTTCTATCTTTCTCTAGTTTTTTTTCTTCTTTCCTGATAAAAGCATCATGAACTGTGCTGTTAGTAAATCAACATATTTTCCATTCGCACCTATATTCCTATTTCTGCCCTCATGCTGTAATTTTGACAGAAACAAAGAATTACCAGTATAATGAATGGCACTGGTTGTTACTAAAATGTTTAGGTAGTGTTGTGTGGGGAAAAAAAAATCAGTACTTAAGGTTAAAAAGTTAAGATGTCAGTCTAGTTTTTATATTATGGTTTTGGTTTTATGCTGCCATACTTTTAAGTAGATTTCACTATTATTGAATTATCCCAGGGGGGAAAAAAAAAAAAGGAAAGTGAACTTGATCGAGGGAATTTCAGAGCAGACAAACATACTCCCCTGGTATCCCACAGAACCATGACCCTATCATAGGTATGACAATTAAACCTGTACTTACCGAGCCCTGGAATTGTCCAAATCTTGTAATTATGAAAATTTGGACCTCATATTACGTTTTTTTGAAAAGGATAATAGAACAATTTACCACCATTTAACTCATCTGCTGTGAGAACTATGGAAACTAGGACACACCAAGTCACATATTCCTATATGTGTCATATAAATACAAAATGATCTAAATGAAGCATGCCATTTTCTGTGAAGTATCCCCATAATTTATCATATTCTTCTAACCTTGTTGCAGAGCTTCAAGAGTTTCAATGCAGAAGTTGATCAGCTCATTAAAGAAAAACATAGATTTCATTACGTATACAGTGAGAGATATGTGAATGATAGTATTTTAGTAAACATTATGTCCAAATCTTTGGTTCCAGAATGAACAGCTAAGGTGGCATTGCTTTTTAGCCTACTGAAAACAACATTGGATCAAAATTCTCATGCTCAGTTAATGTAACTGCTACATAATACTAAAGTAAATGGCTTATATGCCTTGTTCCTACTACTGAATAAAGTGAAGCTACTACATACTTTGCAAGAGGACGTGATAAATTGTTGAAAAGATGTGTGGCATTAGGAGGAAAAGGAAGTAGTTTTAAAATTAAGTAGAACACAATAAATTGCAGAGTAATGAAATCTTTTCTGACAAAGCCAAAGGATTAAAGAACTATCTGCTTTGTAATTAGCAAAACTTCAGGTACTATTGGTTTTCATTTTCTGGGGGCAATTCTTTACATATGCTGCTTTGGAGTGTCCAAATAAGAAGGCACTATTGATATCCCTTCCTTTGCATTAGGAACATAGGCAAAACACTGTTTCATTCCCTGCTTTCTGCATTTGACATACTCACAATTCCCGAGTCCTGCAGCCTCTTTGAAGCATCAAAGGAAGATTTATAAGATATCCATTTTCACCAACAAAAGGAGGATGCCAAAATGGAGAAAGTATGAAATCATGGACATGAAGTTAATCAAGCCACCAAGATACAAACATAAGGGACAAATAAGCATAATCACAGCTGTAGTGACAGTTTCCTGTTTTTTGCAGCAGCTGCCACCATTGCCAATCACATCACCTCTTCTGTAATAGAAGGAGGAACTAATTCATTGCCAGAGATGGGGAAAACTTGATTTTGCCCCATCATATCTCTTCCTCTCTTCAGACTGTGACTCTACAACTAAACTTTTATCTTTACATTGAGATTTAGGGCTAGGTCAGCCACTAAACTGACAGACATTCTCTGTGACCTACCATCACCCACCCCAGGGGAAGACAACAGGGGAACCAGGGAGAGAGTCTGATGGTGAAAAAAATTGAACCAGCTTAACAAAAATTAAAAATAACTCTAACAATGTTGATATTAAACTATATACAAACACATACAAGTACATAAATATATTGAAAGATTCCAATGAATACGCTAACACAGAGCCCGCACCTCCCAGATAACAACTAGGTCCAGAACAAAAACGTTCCAGACTGGACTCAGCAGCAGATGGGAGGGCCCTAGCCCAAAGTACCAGTTACAGTGTTAGAAATAAATTAAAAAAAAATTGAAACAAAACAAACAAATATTTAAAGAAAAAAATACAGAGAAAGAGCTGTGCCACTCCCACCTATGGAAACAGGGCGAGACAACCCATCCTAATGAACGGTGCTCCTCTGCAGCATGAAAACAGGAGGCAGGAACACCAGCACAAGAAGAGGTAATGAAGAGGCAATAACAAGCCCACTGGCACAGCAGGTACTAAAGACCCCTAGGCTTGTCTCAGGGGCCCTTATATACTTGAGCACCATGGGAAGGAATACTGTGATTGGTCCATTTGGGTCACCTGACCCATCCTCTCCTTCCCATAAACACAGGTGCACCTCCTCCTCTATTGGGATTGCCACTAATGCTAGGTAGCCTCAGAGAGCTTTTATCCTAGTGCTCTCAAACCAGGGCACCTTATAAAAAGCACCTGAAGAGTCTCCAAGTAGTCAGTAGAATCTGAAGTTAATTGAAATGTTCCTGTCTTTTTGCTTATTCAAATAAAGCTATGGTTTTTGTTTTGTTTATTCACTAGATTCTCTCAGAAGCTTCAGACATAAAACTAATGTCTATGCCTGCTTTCCTGGAAAGTGTTGGTAGATATTTTAAAGAGTATGCAAATGCTTATCCCTGTCCTTAATTCAGATGACAATCTCTTAAATATCTATACCTTATATCTATATTTTAATTTGGGTTTTAAAACACCCTTCATCAGAGCAGATGTCAGACAAATCTGATAAAAACACCATTGATGCATACAAATAGCAACTGTTGGAAATGAAAATTTAGCATAGGAATGATAATTACAGCAGCAATAAGATTAACTAATGTTTGTGAATAGAATTAAGGATATACTAAGGGTGAATAGGATAAAACCCCATTTCTTCTACCTTATTACTAAATGCATTACAGAAGGATTATGAATAAATCAGGAGTTATTAACTGTAAACTATAGGAAGTAAAATAAATGAAATATTGAGAAAAAAAGCAATTTGTTGAATATATATGTTTCAACACATGCAATAACTGAAGAATTTGCCAGTCTTAGAATAGCAGCTTTTAGGACTACTGTTGAAATTTCTCACATGTGAACAATACCCTCAAAAGACATATGAAAATATGAGAAATTATTTAGTTGAATAGATCATGTGCCTATCTTCTCTCTAAGTACTACATTTAGTTCTTTATTAGTGTGTGACTGTATTAAAAGATCTAAAGCTTTTGTGCTTTCCATAATTTTTCTGTTTAGAAGGAACTGTTTTTTCCACTAGTTGTGAGAAATGAAAAGCAATTTAAATATTGAATACTTCTGCTCTAAAGTTCAATGTTTTCCAGACTCTCTCAATATGTTGCTGCATGCTATTACAGTGTTGTGAATCTACATAGACGTGATCTGAGAATAGAACAAGTAGAAACGTGGTAAAGATGGTATTTACTCCTGTCAAAGATACAAATAAATTCCCATATCAGTAACACGAGAAAAGGAGGGAGAAAAAAACGAATGGTTTCAATGGATATACAAGATAACATGATCTAAAACTATGAAACAATTTGGCTAGTAAGTCCATGGAAGTCTATTGTTCAGATGGCTAACATAGAAAGACAGTGAAGTTAGTGAAATCTTTTGATATTCAGGTCATGAATGGCATTCTCTGATGCTTCAAGTTAGCAAGAGTTCAACAGGGAGGGATGATTTTCTTTAATATACTCATAACAATTCTAGTTTGCTACTGATTGTCACCTAACTGACACTGAAGGGCAGTTTAAAACCCAAATTAAGATATAAATATAAAGTATCTGACAAGCAGCAGAAGTGGGGTTTTTTTTGTTGTGATTTCAAAGACTGTTACACAACAAATGATGCAACATAGCTCAGTGAGAATTAGACCTCAGCTCTTGATTTCCATCCATAGAAATCAACAAATCCCAAGAGATGTGGAATTAATGAGGGTGTCTATGTTCTGAATGCCG
>NW_009715238.1:38017-66263 GCF_000703405.1 Apaloderma vittatum
GCTTTACAATCCTTTCCATATTAGCTGAGGAGAATGCAGTACACTTGGTGGTGCTTTTCACCAGAAGCTTTAATTTCAGCCTGCAAACTACTTTTGCTTCTGTGTAGAGATTATTTTTTCTCCTCAAGCCACGTAGTACAACGTGTTCCTGCAAGTCATTGAAAAAATTGTTTAGAATAATTCTTCCACACCAAGGCTAATGTCTGACAAAATCTGTGTAAGCCCTAGTCACAGTAAGGTGCTTTTGTTCATGGGAAGTCCCTTTACGCATAATTTTTGGTACACAGGAAAAGTGTAATTATAAAGGTTGACAACTGAAAGACAAATAGAATAGAAAGACATATAAATGTAGTAATAGATTAATGTCTATCATTATAGTAAATTATTATGTTAAGTTCACGCTACAGCTATTTCATCCTAAAGAGCTTAGAGACAGAAAACCAGGTGATCTGCTTCCCCTGGGCAGGCAAGTGTTCAGCCATTGCCAGGGAAACAGGGCTCCATCATATGTGACAGTGACTTGGAAAGACAAACTGTCCCCCTGCATCCTTCTTCTTCCCCTAGATTTATATGCTGAACATGATGTCATATGATTTGGGATATCCCTTTGGTCAGTTGGGGTCAGTTATCCCAGCTGTGTCCCCTCCCAACATTTTGTGCACCCCCAGCCTCCTCATGGGTGGGGTGAGGAGCAGAAAACTCCTAGACTCTGGGTAATCAGGGCTCTGCAGTGACTGAAACATCCCTCTGTCATTAACACTGTTTTCAGCACAAATCCAAAACACAGCCCTGTGCTAGCTACTACAAAGAAAATTAACTCTATCCCAGCCAAAACCAGCAGAAGAAGGGAAGTGATTGTCCCTCTGTACTCAGCACTGATGAGGCCGCACCTTGAGTATTGTGTTCAGCTTTGGTCACCTCAGTATAGGAGAGATATCGAGGTGCTGGAGCGAGTGTAGAGGAGGGCAACAAAGCTGGTGAAGGGCCTGGAGATCAGACCTTACGAGGAGCAATTGAGGGACCTGGGTCTGTTCAGTTTGACAAAGAGGAGGCTGAGGGGGGATCTCACCATGCTCTACAATTACTTGAAAGGACATTGTAGAGAGGTTGGTGCTGGTCTCTTCTCACAGGCAATTAGGGACAGAAGCAGGGGGAATGGCTGCAAGTTGCAAGAGGGCAAGTTTAGGCTGGACATTAGGAAGAAATTCTTCACAGAAAGAGTGGTCAGACACTGGAATAGACTGCCTAGGGAGGTGGTTGAGTCGCCATCCCTGGATGTGTTCAAGTGTCGTTTAGATGGGATGTTGGGTGATATGGTTTAGGGGTGAACTTGTAGCGTAGGGTTAATGGTTGGACTCGATGATCCCAAGGGTGTTTTCCAACCTGAATTGTTCTATGATTCTATGATTAGATAACAAAACAGTAGGATGGCTAGATCTGACAAACTTTTGTTCTAGAAATGAGTCAGTGTCTTATTTATTCTGAGGCCTGAGGACAAAAATATGCCGTTCATTTACTGTAAGTATCCCAACACTCTCCCCATCCTCCTGGATAAAAAACTTTTTTTTTTTTTTCACTTTCAACATGCTTTAGGAAAATGTCTTCCAGTGGTTTTTTTATGATCCAGATGTTGCAGGTTTCTGTTTCCCTCTGAGGCCGTGAGGAGGGAAGGAAGGATAAGTGTACTGTTTAAACTGTCAACCAAAGCAGCCTGGAGCCAGCTCCAGCATGGCTGGAATGCTAGTCAGTGTGCAGGTAAGGGGCAGAAGATAAACTGCTTCCAGCAACCCCACCCAAACTGAAGTATTGACACCTTGTGCAAAGGTCTCTTGGCTTTAGTCCTTGTCACAGCAAGATAGCCTGAAAGGAGAAGACAGCCTTCATTCAGACAGAACAGTTTGTGTAGTTGACATTTAAACTCCCTTTTGTTTTCTAGGTTTCCATTTTAACTATTTACCATCTATTGTTTATTGCTGAGCAATTGTTCTCAGGGCAGATATTCGGTGAGAAAGGTTTATTTTCACATGTAGCTTCACAATGGTATTTATACTTTATAGCCTGTGAAACAGCTATGGACACTACAAAGAACACTCAAGCAAAGCATTGCTTTCCTTGCCTTTCACCTACTTTGAGTAAAATCCAACTATAAGCAATGCCTGGAAAACATGATTGTGAGAAATGATGTTTATTGGAAAATAATTTCTAATGATAATAGAGTATCACTTTGAAAAAGAAGTTGAAATTCTGAAGAATCATTGTTACCAGATTGTCTATCTGGGCATCTCCTGCATCATATCCATAACAAGTTATTCAAGAGTTATTGGGAGAAAATGAGAATATATGTAAAATATTTTATTGTAGAGCAAATGAAAAGCTTCAGAGGATTCTCTGCTCAGATGGAATGAGCAGGTAAGTAAATTACTTATAATTAAAACCAGACTGAACTGTTCCATAACAAAAAGTTGAAAAATAGTAAGCTAAGTGCAGATAGGGAGATCCAACTTTAAAAGACTGATGTATGAATTTCTGTAGATCCACACTCTACATTTTTATCTTGGTTTTGGAGATTTGAAAGGCATTAATTTTATTTGAAAAACACTTTTAAAAGGTTATGTTTACAAGAAGAGCTTGCTAGAAAACTATTTCTATGTGTAGGGACAAATCTGTCAAGTTCTAACAGTCCTATTTAGATAAAAGCAGACATTGAATTCAGAGTCACTAGATGGACAGCACAGACTTAACAGTCTTTGCTTGACAGTGATCTGTCTTTTGTCCTTGGAAGACATTAAACTGAAGTGCAAAACTGCAAGACTAATAGCACTCCAACACACAGTCCTATTTCTGGGGTCTGTCTGGTTTTCACTTTTTCGTTTTCAGTTTACAGAAAAGTTTCTCTAAATTTCAGATTATTAAATCAAATAAAAGGACCTTCTAACTGCTATTAATAACTACTCCATTCCACTGTGGCATTCTCTGTAATGTTGGAAGAATAGCATAACAAAAAGTATATCTCATATCGTTTTTTTTTCTACATCCACTGATACAAAAGTGACAAATTCTTATAAACTACTATCAATACTGGCCTCTTTTTTTGTAATAATAATAATAAAATGACCTGTTCTAAGTTCTCTTTTTCAGAATTCTCCATAGTCGTGAGATAAATTACATCTATTCGAATTATAAGCTATATCTTATTACCAGTTGTATGTAGGAGTTAAGATTATGCAGTAATTTATAAGAAGAATTATATTAAAATTTACTCCTTCAAGTAAGGGTGAGATAACCACAGAATACTGTGAGTACAGAGTGGAAATACATTATGTTACAAATGACAGGAAGCAAATAAAATACTTCAAATGTCACTAAAGACCATTATATCTCTTAAAGACAAATGTTTTTTCGTTGTTAGAGCAACTCCTCTGTCCTCATCAAACCTTTTCGATGCCCAGTCTAGCATACGCCAAGCACAGCAAACCTCCTGCAAACCTTATATCTTGTGATTGTAACTATACATCAGAAGTCCAAGGGTCATCTTTTATAAATAGTGAGTGAGAAAATGTAAAAGGCAGTTTTCCTTGAAAGTCTGTAAACTTCATAACTAATATTGACTATTTTAGATCTTAATACTATGAACCAGTAGTATTAGTTTATGGTTAATGAATAAATTATGAATCTAGTTATGTAATTCTGCAGAATACCTAATTTCCACTGATTTGCTGAAGCTGTGTTCATTTGCATAGCTGAATATTTAAGGATCGAAGAGTATAAAAAGCAACTGGCTTTGGGCCAGGCCAGAGGTCCATTCAGTATAGTAACCTGTCTTCAACTATGGCCATTAGCTACTGCAAAGCATCTAGCTGGAAACTAGCTCTATCTGGAGTTTCCAGCTAGAAACTAGAGGTCAAGCCTCTTTAGCAGGGGAGGTGGAGAAGTAAACAACTCACAAAGTCCACTCAGTATGTCTTGTTGAGACAATTCTTTCCTCAACGTTCAGGACACGCAGTAACTCCTGAATCATCTGCAATCTAACCATAAATTATAATTCAGAAGTCTTCAGTGTTTGTGCAAAGGCTAAAGTGGCAAGTTCTTCAAACACTTGGCAATTCGTTCTAGTTAAAAATGGTTTTCCTTACATCTCCTTTTATTTCAGTAATCGTGCCTAGGGAGTTCTGTATGTTTTAAAACATGGAGGAAAGCCATCTAAGTTTCAGCTGCTGAACAACTGTCTTTTAAAACTATGTATGAGAGTTAAAAATATAACTAAAAATATAGTAAGAAAACTAGAACTTGTGTTTCACACACACACACAAAAAACCCAGAAGTGTAAAATAATCTTTGCATGAATATAGGATGATAATATTAACATGAAGAAAGAAGAATTCAACTCTGCCATCACCAGAATTTGCAGCAAAAGGCAGGAAACTGCAGATGCTCGTGTAGATACTTTGTGCTGATTCTAAGATTTAGTCTTGACTAAAGAGGTATTTATTTCTCCCCATATAATAATTTACCATATCTTGGTTTTGTTTAAGAATGAAATTATGTTATCAATAAGGTGATTCCATTGAAGATGGTGGTTTGACAAAGATGAGATTAGCTAATACTTTTAGCAGTTAAATTATAACTCAGTTCTGAAATTTTCTAGTTCATCTTGTCTTGTTGAAAAAATAGCCATTAGGCAAAATATTAAAGATAATAAATTGCATGTCAACATGGGTACCTGCTCCTTTCATCATATAGGTATTTTTATGAGACTTAATTTGATACAAAACTGTAAATTCTTTGGTAAGATACGATTCTTGGGGAAAGCCCCCAAATCTTTACCACTCCCTTGGCCTCAAGAAACCAAGAGTACATTGTTTATCACAATGTGGTTAATGACAAAGCTCTCGGGTGTATGGGGATAGTGTGTAGAATTTCAAGATTTCCAGAAAAAAAAACAAACAAAAAACCAAAGCAAAAAGCCCATCTATGTCCCAAACAACAGTAAGTAGTTATAGACATTTGTTTCCTGCTAAAGAAGAATGTGTTTCTTAGCAGCTGACAGTTTCCCTGGTAATATTTTCAGTACAAGAGGATTGTTTATTTCTAGTATAAATTATCCAACTGAAAAGAAGTAGAATATGTTAGTGATTAGTAAACAGCAATGTGTTTGAGCATGAGTAATGCCATGAAATCTTCCTTTTACTCACCAAAGGGCAAAAAACAGATGTGTGAAAGATAGAGGGGGTACAACACACTGAAAAGTGAATTTTTAAAAGGTAGGTATCATACTGCCTTGTACCAAGGACAAGTTTTACAATGTGCCTATGCCAGTGTGATCTCCTCCCTGCCCCTTTTTCTCTCTCTTTTCTCATGAGAAACTGCCTGGTACCAGGTGTGATTCTTTTCTTGAGAAAAGGACCTGGAAAGAATGCGGATTGTGGAGGTCACCAGAGCATAAAGGCACCCCCTTGAAGTACCTGGCTCCTACCTCCCCTACTGCGTGGGAGTAACAATGGCAATTCATTGCCTCTTAACAACTCAAAACTCCCTGTACTTTGTATTCAGGGTGGAAAATAATACCAGCTCCCCCAAACATGGCCCTAACAGGGAGATGCGCTATTGGTGGGAAACACCAGAGCATCTCACAACTGGAAAAGGGCTAGTATGGAAAAACACCCAACAAAAGTCAGTTATCTTGGACTCTATAAATGGCAATTCTAAGGGAGACCATTTGAGCTCTCCTGGATCGCAGGGGGCTCTGACCAGCAACTCCCCTGAGGTGGGACACCTCTCAGGTTGTCCTGGGTTTGAGCTCAAACCCAGGACACAGGTAACCAACTCCTGAGGCTGTCTCCTGATGGAGAACGTATCATCGCGAGTCATCCTCCTCAGCTATTGCCTGTTGATGAATGCCGATGATGCATTGTGAGTATCTACTCCTAACTTGAGTAGGAGGGAATATTTAACTAAAGACTAACCTCTACATACATCTCTTTACTTATTCATATGTTCAAAATGCATATTTGTTTTCACATGCCTGAATGTCTCTAATGCTGTTTTGCTGATATATCTGCTTTTTAAGTGTACGCTCTCCCGTGTATGCATGCATATCCACATATATATAACATATCCTTTGACTGGACTATCTGGTAGTAAATTATTTTTAATCTTGTCATCTAAAGAATTTGTAATCATTACAAAACCTATTATACCATTAGTTAATGATTAAAATGCTGCTAAATTTAATTCTTTGTCTACCTTGCATTAATAAATTTTGAAAAATTACTGATCTGAACCCCCGTCAGTTCATTCTTTCCTGCAACAGCGCTTCTACACAAACTCACTTACCTAATTCCAGAACTTTTGCTGTTTCCAACCCTGGAAATACCAATCTCAACATGCATGGTAAGGGTAGCTGCTTCATACTCGCAGATTTCCACAGACCACCTTATTTGTTTTACTGGCTGTATACAGTCTTTTACACCACAGTGCATTCCAAGGAAGGTAAACTTCATTTCCATCACATTTGGTATAGAAAAGATAGTGTAGCTGAGCCACATCTGTACACGGTGAATGGGACATAAATAGGGTAAGTAAATCTGAAAGCCCTCAGAATAAGTCTCTCTGATATTCTGTATATGAGGCTAACCCTTCTCAAAACTCACTGAAACCTTTAAAGTCACCAGTATTGTTTATTTTCCTCTGCAGAAGAGACACATCAAGTAAAGTAAACAAAAGTATTAATTAATAAATCATAGTGGAAGACATTAAAAAAAACCACCAGAAAAATCAAATTGCAGAATATTAAAAAATGCTCAGTAATATGGTAAACAAATGCCACTATCAATCACTTGGAACGAGGGACATTGCATCTGATGGTTTCCCTCCTGGATTAATAGCGTACTGGGAGGCAACTGTAGAAATACTCCATCAGTCCACGTGCAAGGTGTTAAGGATGGACAATGACAGATCGTCCACAGTCATTGGGTGGTGAGGGGGGGGCAATGAATGATAGAAAGCTTGGAAAAGAATGGATTCTGTTAATTTTCTTTTGTCTCAATCTGAATATATTACCTTGAGGTTCAGTGGGAATATGAAACTTGATGAAATTCGCTGGAGATTTTTACTCCAGTGGTGTGTGGAACTGTTGTCCCCGTAATAAAGTTCCTGAGCTTTTTTTGCGATGGTTTCATGTTGAATTGTGCAAAAAGGAATCATAGAATGGTTAAGGTTGGAAAGGACCCTGAAGATCATTGTCGTGGTTTTACCCTGGCCGGCAGCCAGGTACCCACAAAGCTGCTCTCTCACTCCCCCTTCTCCACTATACTGGGGAAGAAAATATTTCAAAGGGCTCAAGGTTTGAGATCAGGACAGAGAGATCACTTTCATTTACTGTCCCCGGCAAAACAGACTCAATTTTGGGGAAATTAATTACATTTATTAAGAGAACAAATCAGAGAGTAGTAGTGAGAAATATGAGAAAGCAAATACATCTTAAAAGCAAAACACCTTTCCTCCATCCCTCCCTTCTTCCCGGGCTTAACATCAATCCCGGTTTCTCCACCTCCTCCCCCCTCCAGCAGTGCAGGGGGACAGGGAATGGGGGTTACGGTCAGTTCATCCAACGTTGGTTCCACCGCTCCTTCACTCCGGAGGAGGACTATTCACACTTCCCCAGGGTTATTGTGGGGTCCCTCTCAGGGGAGACAAGCTTTATGCTCTCTTCTCTGGCGTGAGTCGTCCCACGAAGGGCAATTCATCACAAACTGCCCAACGTGAGACCTCACGAAGGTCAACCCACCCCTCGTGAGTCTGAGGTGCAGTCCTTCCAGGGAAACTGCTCCAGCGTGAGTCCCCCGCAGTGTCCCACAAGTCCCACCAGCCAACCTGCTCCAGGGTGGGCAGTCACTCCTCCAGGGTCTACAGGTTATGGCAGCAACCTGCTCTGATGCGGGCTTCCCACAGGCTACAGCCCCCTTCAGGCATCCACCCACACGGCGTGGGGTCCTCTGATGGACATCTACACCCCACCCACGGACTGCAGGGGGACAACCCGCTTCGCCATGGTCTGCAGCACAACCCGGGGGACCCTCTGCTCCAGTGCCTGGACCTCATCCTCCCCTCCTCTTTCTTCACTGACCTTGGAGTCTTCATGTATTCTCACTCCTCCATCTCTGTGCCAGCTGTAGTGGCGCAGTTCTTTTTCTCCATTCTTAAATATGTTTTCACAGAGGTGTTCCTCTCCTATTGCTTTACTGATAGGCTCAGCCTTGGTTAGCAGCAGGGCCCTCTTTGGAGCCAGCTGGCATTGGTTCTGTCAAACTCAGGAAGCTTCTAGCAGCTTCTTGCAAGAAGCCACCCTGCAACTTCCCCTCTGCCACCAAAATCTGGCCGGGCCAACCCAATACAATCATCTAGTTCCAGCCCCCCTGCTGTGGGCAAGGACACCTCTCTCTCACTAGACCAGGTTGCTCAAAGCTCCATCCACATGGCCTTGATGCTTTGAAAGAGTTTTGACTTATTTGTCATTTCAAATTATGAAGTAAATTCCTAAACGTGGCATTTTTAAATAGTTTTTCCTGTGATGTTGTTAAGTTTTTTTGATTTCGACTGGTTTAAACAAACCAATGAAAACCAATTCTCTCAAAACTAGTAAGAAACATCTAAATAGTCAATAGAGTAGCTAGCTTCCGAAAAGGTGTAGATTTACTAGTGAAGCTAAGGGGGTCTGATGTCCTCTTTCTCAAATACATTGTCAGGAGCCAACATGGTGCACTGAGTGCTAGTTTCCTGATGTAGAAATGGCTGCACAACTGCATGTTTCTGCAGGACTGCCATACTCCCTTAAATCTGATGAGTGTTTTAATCCAAATTAGATGTGCTCATCAGCTAGTGTCCATCTTTAAAACAGCTGTCTTAGGGTTATTACTATTATTATTAACCCTAGGAACCAGTATTGTCTGAGAGAAATAAGTAAGTTTTTACAGTTTGAGAGATGACTACCACTCCAGACTAATCTTGTTTTACTTTGTTATTAAGCAGGATTATGTTTGTCTCTAAATTACTGCTTAGAGAAATACACCATACTCAGACACTTGATTCCTAGGTTTAGGCTGAAGTAAGGTCCCTTTACTACAAATTTTACTTTCTAGGAGGCCACAGATCAGACAAACCCTATGTTTGGAGTCAAACAAAACTGTTTTGTGAGAGAATTAGCTCAGTCTTGCTGTAATTTGCTGTCCTCTTCTACAAAGCATGAAAGGAGATTGCTGCATGCAGTGTTTGATACACTTTGACTTTTCAGGCTACTTATGGGCCAGAATATAAAAATATCTATGCAATATCTTCTTGCTTTAATGCTTCTGTTTTTCACTTTCATTTATTTCAGCTCTCTCCCTGATGCCACATGCTCTAAATCACACATTATCTCCAACAGATCTAAAGAACTAAGTGATTAATAGCCCTGGATTGCAAATTTTAGCAATTTGATGCGTAGTGTCTCTTTTTACACTACTGACATCAAATATTACGATTTGGTGGATGCAAGTGCATCTCTAAGCACTAGCAGAGTTTTGTTCATTTGCCCCCAGCCCCCAAGAGGTCTCTAAATCTATAGTGAAAAAAAATTATCTCCACCGTCATTCCCTCACAATTCACTTTTTCTTGTTTTACGTTATATTTGCATCTGTGGTTGTGATCAAAGCTTACAACAATTATACAGGGATGCCTGAACCCACAGACAGGCTGAATGAGGTGTAATTTTATATGTGGGCACGCATATTGGATGAAACTCCTCCAGATTTTCCAACATATGACCCTTTAATTGAAAAATTCCCATCTTACATTAGTTAACAATGCCATTGGGTATATTCTAAGACCATACTCATAAAAATTACATTCTTCTATATTTCAGCATAAATCACTGTAGAAAACACATAGTTGTGTATATCTTTTAATTTCCAAATGTGTAATTATATAATGAGTATGGAAGAGTAAAACATCTTCAGAGCCCTTGGACATTTGAATATAAATTGATAAACACAGTAAAGTAATTAAAATCAGATGCACTCGGAAATCACATCAGGAGTACACTGAAAAGTTTTTCCGGGGAGGAATGTTGATTGTGTAAATTCTATGGCAGCTGTTTATGAAGCACTGCTTTAAGATCCCAGAAAAGTTAAAGAAAAACTTCTAATAAATGAGAAAGCTCTCTCTAACTTTAGATATTTTTTGTTGTATATGTAATGGTTTCCATTATATTTACCTATCTCATATACTTAAAATGAAAAATCCACCCCAAAATCTCAGAGGCAAGACAAAAGAGTAAACTTGAAGCCTACATCTGCTCTGAAAGAGATAACACTCTGCATGTAAAAAAAAAAATTAAAAAGAAAGAGTAGAATAGCAGTAGAAACAGCTAGCTCTCATCTGAAGAAAATGCTTTTCATCCACGGCAGAAAATGCATAAAAGAAAATAAGCCAGTCAGTACTGAAAGCTCAGCCAAAAGCTATACAACATAAACCAGATATATCAAATGATACCGAACATCCTACAGCAGGCAGAAGAAAGTGCCTAGGGAAGATTTTAAAACCGGAGCAAGTATATTGCAGCACTTCCCCAGAGTGGCTGTCCAGCTTCCAACAAGTTGCTTTAAGGAACTTTGTGAGCTAAAGCAGGAAGTAAAAACAAAAACAAAAACAAAAACCACAAAAAAACCAGTAAAAAATGGGATATTTCCCTCTTGTTTTAGCATATCTGAAGAACTGCTTAACTGATAACTAAAACCACTGCTTAACATACTTACTGTTAACAGCAAACAAAATCATTCACTACTAAATTTTAAACCTATTTATACTAAATCTATTTTTCCTCTATCTTTCAAGTATAAATTAATGTTTAAAGGTCAAGATTGTCAGAGCAGCTGCAGTAAGAAAATCACCACCACCAGGGGAGTCTTTTAAGGAAAAACACAAATCTCACATCTAATACTGAGAATCTTATTTTATTTCTAAAAAGGCACTGAGAATAAAATAAGAACTGAGTACATACAAACAGTTTTTGAAGATAATACTAGTTCCCTAATATTTACACAGAATACTTCTACATCCATTTATTCCAAACAAGATCATTAAATTCCACAAGTATTGTGATTACGTATCAATGATCTTTTGAAGTCATAAATGATTTAACCTAGATTTCATCTGAGGAGAATACGGATGTTTCACCCACAACACAGACTATAGCAGTTGATGTTGGATTAGTATCAAAACAGACTCTACCTCAGCAGGTTTGGACCCCATGATTTTGAGATTTACAGTGTCAGGAGATGTTCTACTATTATACACAAGCCAGAAAAAAAGACATCAAAATAGATAGTATAGACAAAGAACCAGAACTCAAAAGACTTGCTTACAGAAAATCATTACTGAATCAGAAATTAAACATTGTCAACTGGAATTGATAATAAGTGCTAAATAAATGTTTTCCTGTTTAAGGATATTTCCTGAGCCAGTTCCTTGCTTTTGGAGATATGGGGTAGAATACTTTATCATCCCTGTTTGGGGGTGAGTGGGAAGGTGGGTGTTGTTTTGGGGTTATTTTTGGAGGGTGGGTGTTGCTTCAGCAATTATCACCATGGAAAATCAGGAAAAAAGTAACAAAGTGGAGTTTTTTATCTTTTATTTGAAATAACAGAATTGTTTACTTCCATCTGTCATTTGTTATTTTGCAAGTCTTTTGTGCATAAGAAGGGCTGTTCAAATCTGTGCCATTTACACTTACAAGCATTTTTGCAGCTCTTTCATCAAATTGCCTTATCCTCAGCTCCTTCAATTCAAAAGTTTCTTTCATAGCGAATGAAGAGAATGGAGCCAAGTCATTCATCTCCAGAGAAATCACAGCATTAACAGTTCCATCTCAAATGACATGTTGCTGTATTATAAGCAAAGATGAATATATCTTTGTGGATTTACTTCTCAGACAATATCTTGCTCATTTTATAGCATTATTTCATCAAAATCATGTTAGTGAAACATTTAGGTTTAACCACTAGGCAGCAGTCCCTCAAGTATTAGAGACCACTTCTTTATTTCCCTTGCCTAAGGATTGTATAAATCCATTCTAGTACTTATTTCTAAAGACTGGCAAGTGTAAGAATGGATACTTTTAAAAGGGAAGAACAGATTTAGGTTAAGCTTTTTACAGAGCTTTGAATTACTCCAGTTTATTAAGACTAACCTTCCATTACTCATTTTCTGTGGAAACATACTGTCCAGTGCTCATTAATACTCTTTCAACTGTGGTTTTATACTTCTCACATATATGCCATGTTATTGTCAAAAATCCTCTAGAAGGGTTTATGTTGGCCTTAAAGTGATTACCAGCCTATTTGGAGATGTTACTTCAGTTGGTATAAGAAAAACTTGTGCATTTGCCCAGCTCCTGATGGTCAAGGTGAATATTTTTACTTGCTCATCTATGCCCCACTGAAGCCAGAGACATTAGTTTTTTTTTGCATGAAGCTAAAGTAAACCACTTTTTTTTTGTCTCGTTACCTTCACATACTGACAAAGGAGCTATAATTTACAGATGCAGTGGACACACTCAGACAACAAAATGATTATTCACTGGTATTCTTATCCTGCAGCTGGCAAATTTGAACCTATGAAATGTGTAGTAGCTGATAAAAATTATGGCACAGATGTCTTTTTATAGTCAATCTGGCATAAGTAAAAAAAAAATTTAATGATTTTTTTCATCTGCTTCTGTGGGATACATTTGGTGCCCCAGTGGACATGTTAAGTAGCAACTCTTTGTGAAGGCTCCTTGAAAACTGGCATCCTGATGATGGAAAAAAGATACAATTTTGGAATGAAGTAAAGCTCCTGGCATTTATCAATTTAGCTTAATTTTCCCCTTCTAAGAGCCAATTTATTCTCAAAGCAACTCCCCACCTTCAGCCAAAGTGAACATATTCCCCATTTTCCCTCCACACCTCAACCCAGGTCTCTCACTGTCTTCCTTCTCTTCCCTAGGTCCACAAGATATCATTTAATCTGTAGCTCTGTCAGAAGGAGACTGGGTCATCAACACAAGGGATGTGTGCAGTAATGAATGGTCTAAGACCACATTCTGTATTGTCAGAGCACTGATACTTCTGTCTGGGACACCAGCCACGCCAACGTCCAATTGCTTCTGCACAGTGTACTGGTTCCACCTCTCAAAAGCTACACCTTGAACAAGGGCTTCTGTATGAAATTTTGATTCAAAATCTATTGGAACAGGAAGCTGAGCACACCTGGGAAGCTTCAGTTCATTGGAAATGTTGCTGAAAAGCAGCAGAAATGAAGTAACAATTTCTTAATTGTTTATGATGGTAAGCTATATCCCTTCACCAACAGAGCGGTAGATCTCAGAGGTGTTCCCATTTCTAAGCTTCTCCTATGCTCCTGGTGAAGTTTCAAAGGCCATAAGTATATTTTGTTGGTTAAAATTAGCAGAGAAATTTAGGAGTTATTTATGGCAATGCTGTGGGAATGTACCAGGGAATATCCTCCGGAGGATCACTTGGAGGAGGTTGGAGCAAAGTTTTAGGACTTATGTAAGAACTTGAGACTTGGAAACACAGAACATCTTAACACATTAAAAAAAAAAAATAAAGGTGTTAAAATGAAAACCAAGAAAGAGAGATAAGCAGATGCCCGGGACTGACAGAGTGAAAGGAACATTTCCAATGAGCCTCAGCTTCACAAGCAAAATCAACGTACTGTTTCTATGGAATTGTGATCTAAGTTTCATGCAGATTAGGAAGGTGAGACCGAGAACAGCCGTTCACACACTGAAGAGCACAATCTAGAGAGAATACTGCTACTTGCCCAGCCATGCTCCTCCCTGCCCTATGTCCCTACCTCCCACACTGAGCCTCTCTGCCAATTCTCCTGGCTTCTGAAAAACAACTTGCTTCACTTGCAGTAAAAAAGTGCAAACAGATGCTTTTGGCATAAAAAAAGCTTCCAAACCACCTCTTCCACAATTCCAACTGCTTCCCACACTGTGACCAGCCTGGTTCTTCAGTGCTCAAGCTGCCCTCATTTTCAAGCTGCTCATCCAAGAAACCTCAACAAAATATTTGCTATTGCAATTGTCCAAACAATACACTACAAATGACCTCTAGATTAGTATAATCATTATGCTATTCATTATAAGAAATGCAAAGTTAATGCTACCTATTTTGCCCTTTTAAAATATGGCACAGATAGGTTCCAGACATGCAATAATTCTTCTTCCTATTGGAGAAATAAATGGCATATCAGTATTTGCAAGGGAAAATTGGTAGTTCTGCTGTCAAAGAGCCAGGATTGTCAATGTTAAGTATTTTCCTTGGGTTCGCTCTCGACAGACACTGCATCCAGACACTATGGTTCCATTCATATGCACACATATAAGCTGAACAGTGCCAGGAAAACAGTCGTCTCTCAAAAATGAATTATCCTTTTTAGAAGGTTAAATAGTTCCACCAGTAACGTTTCCTTTTTTCTCACTCCAAAGTTCACAATGAGACATTACATCAGGGAAACCTTCCTTGATATGGTGCCCACCTGGGACAGATATTTTTCCCAAGCAATTCCCTGGCACTTCTCAGGAGAGGCCATGAACCATTTCTAATGGGCAGCACCTCAAGCCACCATGATTTGGAGGCAGGATTTAGCACTAGGGTGGAAGATTGTTCATGCCTTCTGGCCTCAGTATCCAAAAAGTGATTAGAAAAGAAAGATAATAGTTAATTTTTCTCATACAGACACAGAAATTACACACTGCTTATCTCAAAGCAGTTTTGTTTGCACAATATTTTATGCACTTTTCCAATCAAAGAATTATATTTTAGTGCTTAGCGGTGAGGGGAAAAAAGGTGAGGCAAGTAGAAATTAGATACCTGGTTCATTAGGACTGTTTAATGCTTGAGGACAGGGGAAGGGTCTGCAGTGTTGAAAAACCTCAAGCTGCAGTTCTGGCTGGTAGAAAGTGTATCTGGTACAGGAGCCAAGACCCAGCAGCTTTTTTTCTGGAAACTCCTTCTAAAGCTCTGCCATAAAATTCTCGTGGGCCAAGGATCAGAAAGAGCAGCAGCTCGACAAGCAGGAAGAACATGCGATGCTGTCAGTGTGCACTCAGCTCGAGAGTATGGCTGCCCATTTGCCCCTTCGCCCCTTCCTACCTTAGCTGAGACCACCCATGTCTCATGCTGAGTCAGCACCTATCCCACCAGCTGCCTTTTCCTCTGCATCCTCACTGCTGCTGAAGAATCCACCCTCATACTGAAGAATTTCTTTCTAAGATCTAATCTAAATCTATTCTCCTTCAATTTAAACCCATTTCCCCTTGTCCCAGGGAACAAAACCTTTTGTATAGGGCATAATTCTACATTAAGGTCAGGATGGAGTTCACTTAAGGTTCATACCTTTTGATGAAACCAGAAAAACATAATATGGTTTCAAGTATTTCTTTCTTTACGGGGTCTGAGGCTCAGTCCTTTTTTTTTTCTGTGGAGGGAGAGCTGCTGAAGAAATTCTTCAGTACGAGGGTGGCAAGACTGGAATAAATTGTCCAGAGAAGTTGTGGATGCTCCCTCTCTGGAGGTGTTCAAGGCCAGGTTGGACGGAGCCTTGGGTAGCCTGATCTAGTTGAGAGGCGTCCCTGCCCATGACAGGGAGATTGGACTAGATGATCTCCAAGGTCCCTTCCAACTTAAGGGCATTCCATAATATGATATGATTCTATGAAAGGAAATAATTCCCTAAAGGGCAATATTTCAGAGCAATCAGCAAGTAGTTTTAGGTGAAAGGTGGTTTACCCTGAAGATACCAAGGAGTGAAAGAATGAAATAAAAGCTCTAAAAAAGATACAGTGTAACAGATTATTCACAATGAGACAGAAAAGGCTGGATGCTTGCTTCTGCTGCCAGTCAGAATAGTTAATAACATGTCCATTTTTTCCAAATCTTGGCCAGCATCCTGACTTTTTTGCCTCTTTAAACTGCCTGGCAGCATTACAGGTCCCAAGAAGAGATTTAAATCAATTCTTCGCTTGTTAGCAATGAGCTGTTCTTTCCAGGAGAATTCCTGTGTGCCTGGTGCTATCCAGATTGAGCTGAAGATGTCATTAATTTCTTTTTTTTCCTGAGAAACTAAAAACAACTTCTCTTTTGGGAAGCTCCATCTA
Source organism: Apaloderma vittatum (assembly GCF_000703405.1). NCBI lineage: Eukaryota > Metazoa > Chordata > Aves > Trogoniformes > Trogonidae > Apaloderma > Apaloderma vittatum. The sequence continues at coordinate 54,222 of NW_009715238.1, forward strand.
TGTTAGTACTACCCTAATTAAAGATGGAGGTGCTTGAACTGTCTCTTTCTTAGTCCTTTGAGCAGGGCTAATAGCAAAAAGGGCAATATACAGGTTGTCAGAGTCCTGTTTCCATATCACTCGGATTGACTGATTTTTTCCTGTGGCACTGAAGCAGGTTCTCTTGAACAAGCTAACTATGAGACAGCGCTAACAATCCAAATCTACTCTGCTGGGTCTCTAATATTATTTTAGCTTTCACAACTAAGTGCAAGCCTCTCCCCTCTACCTTAAGAACTGTTAAGTTTTATTTAAACTTTGTAACAAATAACACAAGAAGAAACACAAGGGAAAATGAGAGGACAGGTTATATCACAGGACATAGGACACAAAATTATTTCTAGGCTGGGGTAGTCCAGGTGGTAATTTAGTCCATCAATGAGCATAGTCCATCAACAAGCATATTGCTCCATGTTTACATATAGGAGAACAATGGTATGTTGGAATAATGTATACCATGTAAACTACAGTTATCTAAAGACAGTACAATGCATTGGTCTAGCCTCCAGCAGCTGAAAAAGCAAGTGCTCTTGAATATATGGCAAACTGAAGCAACAGTCAACTTCTAGCTTTGGCACAGACCTAGAACTGGTCAAAAAGGTGAAAACTAACCTGAAGCTAGCTACAGAAATGTATGAGTCACTATAGGAATCAGACTTACAACTGCCTTTCTGGAGCCACAGACAGACAACAGAAACATTTGAAGTTGGGAAGCAATGAGGAGTTTTCAGTCCAGGACACTCATAGCTGACAGTATTTCAAAACTTCAGAAACAGTCCTGGAATTAGGTCATAAACAGCACATGCAGAAGCAAAACGTGTAACACCAAGTATTGTGTTGGCTGTTCATGTTGCACAAAGCTCAAAGTTAATATGAAGTGTTTAGAAGAAAGGATTTTAGTTTTCTGAGTAAAGTACCAGTAAGTCTTTGCATTCCAGATTGCATACAGAAACCTTTCAGCAGCCAACATTTAAGCAGTAAGCTAGGGAAGAAATAGGAATTATATCTGTATGTAAATTCCCCTACAGTTATATAAAAGGGTTCCATCCTTGCTTATGCTCCCATTTTGCATTTGTTGAAGATATAGCTGCTCCTTCCTAATTTATTTCACTCTTTTAGAGACTTTTTAGTAGATGTCCCTTACAAGGTCTACCTTCTTCCTTTCCTACCTCACAAAAATCAGTGTGTGTTAATTTATCTCCATAGCTGTATTTGCTCCTAGGCTTTTTCATTCCTCTATGCCTATCCATGGCTTTTTTTCACTGTACAAACCCCTGGACTGTTTCCAAACATCTCTGAGGTTGAGTTTCTTGATAAAAGGAGGAAAGAGCATTTTTCTCTTCTGTTGGTACATAGCCAGTTTACTGCCTTGGAATCATATGAGCATGTTCTTCATGCTTCATGATGATTTGAAAAGCATGTCCTTGCTGACAATGTTCCTCATTCTAGGGATGATTTCAGTAGCCTGAACATGGTGATAAACACATCACAGTTATGGGATATGAGGGCTTAGCAGCAGCCCCAAGACTACTATTGGCTGCACCCCAGCACAGATGACTGGCTTTGCTTCTGGAAAGGGAAAAGACAGTTCACAAAGTGCCAGATGTTGGTGGCTCACAGACTAAAAAAGTTTTGAAGTATTTTATTTGAACATTTCATTGAGATGGAAGCAATGGTAAAGGAGTGGAGTGCAAAAGGCATAAAGTGCTTAGCATGAATCCTGACTCTCCAAGACAGATAACTTAGGCCCAACAAATACTGTAAAAAAAAAAAAAAAGACAAAACAAACCACAACCACAAACCCCATACCATGTGGTTTCATCATTATATCCAGTAAGTGGTATTTGCTACTCTGCCCAGCTCCCTGATTTTAATTTCAATAAACTTTTCTGCAGCAGGGAGGTTTTCATTTTCAACCCTTAACAGTCCTGTTGACTTTTCCTGTTCAAATCTCCTTGGTACCTGCATACTTAAAAGATGATCATAATTTGCACTATTTCTTAAAGAAATATCTCCTAACAATGAAGTTATTTTCCTGCAAAAGTACTTATTCAGATATGAAATATTATCTTCCTGCTACTCCTATGCTACATGTAACACAGTGAGTCAATGGATAAGAATAGAGGTTCACCAGTAGTTCAGCTTAGGGCATAGTTACACATGACAGTTGTCAAAGGCCGAAGTTAACTGTTTTACCTTTAAATAAGATGTAACTTGGCAGTGGGAGTCTCTGTTGAAAAACAAAAGCTAACCAACAGCCACAGCTGTAGAATTGCACAGGCACAAAAGAGAGAAGCTGCAAACATCTCAAGCTGGCTTTCCTCTTGAAGACAAAGTCACCTCGTTGTGGACCTTGAGATAACACATTACCTCTTCAGCCTATATGAGCCTCAATGCAATCTTTCCTATATAACAAAGAACATATTATTTAGGACACTTGCAGATAGTTTCTAGATAGTTTGTGTGAAGGGCAGATGTCTTTCCTCATAGCCAGCTGTGTACAATTTTAATGCTCTGCTTGAAACAGGGAGCAGGGAACAGCCAAACTCAGAAACAGGACATAAGCTGGTACCTACTGAGTCACTTGTAGAGTTATCAAGAATAATGTAGCTACAGTGTACGTACAGTGGAGACTATGGGAAGAAAAACAGCATCCAACAAGTGTTAGGTGTCCCCAGCCACACCTTTAAACTCATGGTGAAGGAGGTTAAAGACTAGAAAATCTGAGATAAAGACAGAGTAAGAATTAGATTTTATCTGTGCAGGGTGCAAATGTATTTTGGGATATTTTTGTTTAGAACAGCATACATAGTCAAATATCCCCTGAAGTCACATCCTACTGCACTAAGACAGAAGGATTACTCTGAAGTGAATTTCCCATACCTTTAATAAATGGATTCTGTAAGAGCATATATTGAAATACCCCAGTAAAATCATTCAGGTTATAAGGTACATTCAACAACATAGGTTCAGTTCTTACATTCAGGAACTGAAAAGTTGCAATAGCTCTCTACTATGAGCTCTGAAGTGTGTTTTAATTTTTGTTGGGTTCAGGAAATCTCCATTTGACCCTCTCCTAGAGAAAGGATATTTCCTATTACCTATATATCCTAGACAGAAAATGGGGGTGAGTGATGTGCACATGTACTATTTTCTACCCTTAAGCAAGCAGTACATCACTATGTGCAACTACACACCCAGTCAACATACCCTTTGTTTCATCTATTCCAAGTAATTTTTTTAACTTTTGTTAAAAAAAAGAAGTACCTCAGACTGAGATTTAGTTACTTTAATTTGAAATTCACAGCACTCAACCATCTAACATTTCATAGTACGTAAGCTCTACATTTCATAGGTCTTCAGTCCTAAAACTGAACAAACTGAGATCACATTATATGATCTATGCTTTAATGTCCTGGGGCAGGACAAGGACCTCAGTCTTGATTTTTGTTATGAATCTCAAAGAAACTACAAGAGCTATAACATGTAAATATCCTACTCCCCTTTACAAATAGACAGTCCTCTGGTTTATGCAAATTACTTCCATTTTGTCATCATCCATTTCATTTTTTCTCCATTTTTCCTTCCTCCAAGTGTCCAATTTCCACATGGTATCAATTTCAAGGGAAAAAAAATGTATTTTGCAGCTTTGTTCATGTAAAGACACACAAAGTATTTCAATATTTGTCCTTCTCTCAAGACAGCTGAGCTTTATAGAGTAGCCGTTACTCAGGTTCTCATATAATTTCATTTTTCAGGCCAGGAGTATCAAGTTTGAACTGCTCTTTTTAAGGCTAATTCTTCTGTAAGTAGCGTATAAACTTCATGCAATTGAGTGTCAATTGCTTTCAAGAAACATTCTGTAAAAAGGCATTTAAACGTATTTCAAAGTCAGTCCCAAGCACAAACTGCACTACCAAGTCTGTGTGTGGACAACTAAGAAATAAAATATTTCCTGAAGTGCCAAGTGTCATTTGGTTTCTCTGGCAGAACAGAAGACTTCCTAAGGAACTGCTGATAATGTTCTGATGAAGAAAAGCCATTTATGTTAAAATGCTGAAAATAACCAAAGGATTCAAAATCAAAGCAAAAAGTCAGGGTTTGAACAGATTGCCTGGAGCAAATTATCTGGGAAAGCTGTTGCTTTGCCATCACTGGATATTTTTTGAAGGAATTTATGCAAATATTTGCAAAGACTGGCATAGGATAAGCTGATCTTGATGAAACCTGGCATGCAGGCAAGGTTATTCCTTTACACCTATTAAATAAGTCTATTAATTCAACATCATCCCTATCTAGAAGGCAGGAGCCACAAAAAGATTCTCTTACTTGAATATTTTTACACTCCACCATACCTGGACATTGCATTAGTAAATCAATTGGTCCCAAAGGTAGAAAATATGTGTGCTTTTTTACTTCTTAAGCTGCAACCTAGCACCACTGCTGAGCTGTCTTCTGCCATGATTGATGAGGCACTCCTGCAAAGAGAAGATATGCAACTTTTTTCTCCTTCCTTCAGACAACTGAAGTTCTTTAAGACTGACTCAGTTAATCGGGAAAAGGGATCTCTCACACACAGGTTTGGCGCACAGAAGGGAGGGATAGGTTCTAAAATTCAGACACGGATTAATTGAATGGATAAGGTACAAGCCTTGATCATTCATTGTGAAGAAATTTTTGTTCTTAGTGGCAATTCACATAGTAGTCATTTATTCCTTGGTTGCTTATCTAGGTCACCAGATAATGGCACTGAAGATTAACAAACAAACAATCATGATTAATGCTGCTGAAAGTAAAAGACATCTGACTTTTTGTTTTCTTAACTTGGACAGAATGAGCTGCTTAAAGCACTCAGGAGCAAACACAGCCAGAGATGTTCTGAATGCACAGATAATGATTGCAAATTAGTGTCTTCTCCGGGCATGAGCATATGGTGTTAACATGCCTAATGACTGGCTGGTCCCACTGTTTGTCAGCAGGCACGGCCACAGTGGGGTCATACTTCACTGACCGAGAGCTGAATTTGGCCTACAAGTTTTAAGGACTCCTTGAGGATCAGCTGTGGTTGTTTGCCCAGACTTCCAAATCCTGAAAGTCTCACCTTATAGGGCTTAGCAGGTTATTCCTAACATTGCTCATTTCTCTTCACTTTCAGCTGAAAGGAAAATGCTCTGTGCACCTGCTGAAAGACTGAGAAAAGTGCTCTGACCTGGACATACCCTTTTAAGAACCAAAGCACAGAATTTCTGAGTTTATAGCAGTCAGCAATAAAGGCTCAAACATATCTATACTGACATTAAAGTATCTGCACCGTTTTTTATTTTCTTTGTGTTCCTATCTCAGCCTTATATGAAACAGATAATAGGTTCTCTGCATCATCAGTATGAAAAGGAGAGAAAAAACCACAGGCTTTTTTTTGGTTGATTTCGAGTTTGGATGGGGCTTTTTTTGTGTGTGTGAGGGGGGTTTGCAAGAATCCTGGCAAACACTGAAGTACTTCAAAATCATATAAACCACATGTTCAGATAACTACAGTGTTCTCCTGAGGCAAGTCACTGTATTTCTTAGTGCTTCCTTTCACCTCCTGTCCCCCACCCTTTATAGCTTTGATTACCTTTATAGAAAACTGATGTTATAAAAGGGAAAAAAAAATTACTTAAATGGCTGTCCATGGGACCTGACATCTTCTGATGTCTCCAAATACTACAATAACAACAGTGAACACATGATAGTAAGGGCATGTTTTTTATCAGTGTCCTGTAAAGACAGCTACAATTCCTTGAATAATGACAACAGTTTACATAAAAACTTAAGAGATTTATTAGGTTAAAAATATATTTCTCCAGCTGCCAGGAGTGGAGAAACAGGCAGATTCCTCCTGCTGGTCATATTCCTGTTATAATTGCATTTTTTGCCCCTGCACCATCAAGAACTAAGACATTCACTCCACAGAATAAAATTAATGCTAGGACAAGGAGACTTTTCTAGGGAAAGGTGGTACCCGGTTCAACCAGGCAATGATACAGCTGAAAGGAAGAGGGTGAGTATAGACACCACAGAACAAGCATTGTGACAAAACCTTTGCACATATTTAGGTGAGGTCACCTTGAACACTTGCACGTAAGCAAAGTGTCTACAAGGCACCATTATGGAGAAATTCCTCAAGCCCTTTCTAGGAACTTAGCATGCCAATGCCTGAAGTATGAGGAATAAACACCCTGAGTTAGAGAAGTGTGTGCAGTCACAGGACTGCAATCCTCTTGGAATCAGCGACATGGTGGGATGGCACTCATGACAGGCATCACAAGGGAGGGGTATGGACTCTTTAGGAAGGACAGGATGGGGAAGAAGAGGAGGAGTTACTCTTTATTGTGAGAACAGTGGAAGTGCATGGAGCTTTTAAGTTAATCACAACTGAAGACCATCAGTTTTTTCTTCTCCTTGTTTTACAAGGTATCAGTCAAGGAATGAGCCATATTCTGTTCATATACGAACTTTTGAGAGCAGTACTGCTTTATCCAGTAACACAGGCACCCTGCTTTTGAGTCTACCTTTAACCACATAGCAGAACACAGAAGAAAATAATTAAGTGGACTAATCCAGGGGGTGTTTGCAACCTGTGAATTCAACTCAACATTCCTGGAAAAAAATACTTATACCATTGTGTTTACACAACATTAATATATTTGTGAGCCACCTGAACTGAGCTTATGTGAACCCATGAGTCCCTGTTCTGAGACTGCAATGTGCTGCTTTATTTGAAGATGGAAAATGCAAATAAATTATCTAAGCCAGATATCAGGACATCTACAGTTCTAGTCACTACCAATTCCCTTCTCGTCTGAGGCCAAAGCAGTTTTTGCTTTAATCTGCTCTTTCTCAAACTCCACAATCATACAATTAATCTCCATTTCCTTAGCCTAATCAATGACACAGGAGCAACTCAGCCAGCTTCCTAAAAACCAACAAACACACAATCATGCAAAATAAAAGACAAAAAACTTGGACAGAAGGTGGTAGCCATAAAAGCCAGAAACAGGAGGAAAGAAAGGACAAAACTGTCTTCTGCTTTCACCCATATTACATAGAAAATTCTCTTGATAGGCAGTGGACACTAAATCAATAGAGCCGATGAGGAAGAAAAACTGCAAAACAACTGATTGGATAGAAAAAGTAATGAAGTAGAAGTAAGTAGCTCCTTAACAGATAGCAGACAAGTCCCAGCTGCATCATACACAGCCTCTGAGAGCAGCTCTCCTTACCTTTGCAGTAGTCAAAAAAATCTCTGACAACGCAGATCCTTTCCTGTGGAATAACATAGTCAAACTCAGCTGGCATGAATTAACAGTCATTTAGATTTTTCCACCACACCAGACCACTCCTTTATCCAAAACTCCATGACCTCTGTTCCTCTCTCAAATCAGTCAAAAGTCTGAACACACAGACTGACAAACAGTGCATGACTGTATTTACTGCAATTCTGAACAAAACCATGCTATAACCAGAATGAAAGTTCATTTGTGAAGAGAATTCATCTATCATATTGTAATCTTTTAGGTTCCTCAGTTTTAAGGCACTCTAAATTTACAAAGTAATTTCACAAGGAACAATTTCTTTTTGTAGCATATTTTACCTACACTATTATTTCCCACCAGAAGACACATTGAAAGATCCCCAATGCATGATCAGAGTAAGTTTTTACAGTTTGAGTTAATTTCAAGGTGCAGCATGCCCACATAGTATGCAGGTGACTAAAGGCTTAGTATACCTAGTCATATCTTGCAGAGTTATATTAATACAACTCACATATTGAAGATGAACCCCTCAAGTAAAGAGAGAAGATGGTGTGCATTTTTAATATGGAACCTGTTTTTCTGAGCTTCTGTGTCTCAATCACTGCCAGCTCCCATATTACATACTATATGAAAGAGCATTGTTAATATATCTTAAATTAGCACCAAAATGTGCTACTGATATTCCAGCTGCTGAAAGATTTCCGGCACTTATTTTCTGACTGCTAGAACTGCTTCTTCCTGTAAAATGTGGTACACAACAATACTGGTTGGATTTATTGTGCTTTTTTTTCTTTGTTTTATATGACACATAGTAAACATTTTTTTATTTAGGGTAACCAAAGAAGTGAAGAGACTCAGCATAAACTGATAATATCTGAGATTATCCCGTAGAGTTATATTCTCCTTTTGAGTTGTTAAAATATATAACAAGCATTGCTAGTAAATATAGAAATAATCTTGACAGTTATTTTAATGTAGGGTGGAAATTAACCTGAGATATATATTTTAGGAAATTAAATCTAATTTTTAATCCACTGTTATTCAACTTCTGTGCCCTGTCAGTCCAGTTAAATTCTAATTTTAAGATGTAATTAATTATTAGGTTTCTCTCTAGCACTACATAAAGCTTGAAAAGAACTTTTATTTCTATTTCACTCTTAAAGATTTCCTTCCCACATAATTAACCCTTGAAGCTGTTTCCCCAAAAAGGTACCAATTACAACAGAGGAAAATACTGAGAGTAAATAAATAAACACAAGGATTCTACCAGGCAGTTAGGAAATCCATGGCATTTTAAATGTAACTGCATTCATAATTATCACATTATGCATGTAATCTTGTGGTAAACATCTCCTCTCAGCTCTGTTGAATGATTTGTTCAGCCATGAATTACTCACCAGATGTTCTGTGCTCTCTCAAAGGATATTTCTCTTCCACAGAGGGTTGTTAGAAAGTATCATTTTGGGTCAAGGTTTGATATTATGCATTTGCATCAAAAATGTGTAGTTGCTTTTAAAACCTTTTTTTCTGCCTGATCTAGTCGACAGGTGGCGTCCCTGGCAACAGGGAGGCTAGGTTAAAAATTATCTCTAAGGTCCCTTCCAGCCTAGGCAATTCTATGATTCTATGATTCTATGATGCTATGATTCTAATTTTATTACTGTATAAATTGTTAGGGTGAGTCTGATTGCAAAGGCTTAAAATCAGAATTGAACATGGTAGAACCACAGAATAGTTTAGTTTAGAGGGATTTCTGAATATCACCTAACCCAATTCCCTACTCAAAGCAGTGCCAACTTCAAAATTAGACCAGGTCATTCAACGACACGTCAGTCAAATTCTGAGCAGCTCCAGGGACGGAGCAATATTCAGAAATTCGCTCACCCTCACTGTGAGTAATTTAATTCTTTACATCTGGTCAGAATTTACCTTTCTATAATTTGCAACTGTTGTCTTTCATCCTATTGTTTTGCAACTGCAAGAAGATTTTGACTCTCTCTTCTCTGTAACCTATATTTAGATCGCTGGAGATAGCAGTTAAGTTCCCCCAGCTCTCAGACCTCTTCTCCATACAGAACAAATCGAGTTCTTTCAACATCTCTGGCCTCCTAACCATGTCAATGGCTCTCCACTGCGCTTTACTGCAATTTCTCATGTCTTTTTTGGTGACCTGGGCACACTGTTGGCTCACCTTCAGCCGGCTGTTGACCAACGCCCTCAAGTCCTTTTCTGCTGGGCACCTTTCCAACCACTCTTCCCCAAGCCTGTAGCTCTGTCTGGGGTTGTTGTGATGCAAGTGCAGAAGCCAGCACTTGGCCTTATACCTCAGACAGTTCGCCTCAGCCCATCGATCCAGCCTGTCCATCTTGTTCTCTACCAGGTACTCCACGTCCTCTTCTGCAAAACTGCTGCCTAGTAAGGCAGCGCCTGGGCGCTGCTGTTGCATGTCGGTTTTCCACCTCAGACACAAGAAATTTTTACCTTCTAGAACTTAACATGGTTTCTGGCAGTCTATTTCTGGACAGCTGCCCTGCCTTCCAGCATACTGACCATATTGCCCCAATTTGGTAGCGTCTGGGAGTGTTCCCCATCCTATTATTCAGGTCCTTAAAGAGGACATGCCAATTAGTCATTCCACTGCTGACTGCTAGTCTTTGCGTCCACCTATTCAACATAGCTGTGCTGAAGGTTTTTTTGAAAGTCCAGGTAAACAACAGACATCATTGTCTCTACATGCACGGAATCAATCATCACATCACAGAAGGCAATCAGGTTTGGTCAGAAATTATATGCCCTTGGTGAATTGAAGTTGGTTGCTCCAAAGCATTTTCTTGCTCTTCATGTTCCTAGAAATGGCTTCCTGAAGGACTTTTCCCCACAATCTTGCCAAGGACTGAGTGGAGCACTCTTCCTTGGATTGTCTTCCCTGCTGTTTCTGCAGGCAAGTATAACATGCCTTTTGCAGTCACCAGAGGCCTTCCCTAGCGACTATGAGCAGAGTTTCACAGGCTTTATTTATTCAGGTTATATCTACTGCAATAAGTACACACTATGGCTGAGGTCCCCCAATAGCATCTCTACACAAAAATATTTCTGCCTGTTTAGAATATCAGAAAGCAAATCCTGGATAATTTTTTTTTTGCCACATTGGTGCTATTATGGTGGTGTTCAGAGTTTATGTTCTGTTTGAACTGCAAAATGGCTGATCTTCAAAAAAAGCTGGATTAAAGGGTTCAGTAGAGTTAGGTAGAAATTCCTATTTCAGCAGGATTTCTGAAAGGACAAAAGGGTTCTGAAATAGTAGAAGGTCACAAAACTTTTCCAGAGAAACATATGTGGAAAAAAAGCAAAATAACTAAATAGGCTTAATCATGATTAAATTTGAATTTTCTTATTGCGATTACCTGAGTACATAACTAGAGGAAGGAGGGACTCATGGTAATGAAAAGAGGGTCACCAAGAATTTTGATTGCATCCAAAATTAAAACCATACGTCTTAGAGAGTGTTTCCAAAGTTATATTCACTTTGGGGCAACCATGCCTAAGTTTTTGGGTCAGAAAATTTAACTCAAATGCTAGCTTCTCATAACATTCATAGCAGATGTGACATTTTCATTCCTTGCTTTGTGAAAAAAACTCCATGACAAGCTGGCAGCATAGTAATTATGTCATTCTCATAAGAGTACACAGGTGTGTAAACACCCTTTCTTGTCAGATCTTTCTGTAAAGGAATTAAAAAATCAGAGAGCAGACAGTGTATTCTGTATGGTAAAGTGTCATTTGCTATGTTATATACCTACTAGTATAGAATAAAATAGGACAGAGCACTGGAAATCATAACCACAATGAAGCAAAGCTGCTTTTCTTTGCTTATACTTTTGTATCTATTTACTCATTAATTTATTTGCTTGGATTTTTGTATTTGTGTTATCCTGCTAATCTAGGTAATTATGATCAAAATATGGGACGATCAGAGCCAAGCTGGGTTTATCTTTTACTCCATATATTAGCTTAGAGGCATTAGATAGTTTTACTGAATTATTTTCCAAAAGATGCTTGTGTTACATTATTAGTAATTTATTAGTAGTTAGTACTGCTTGTAAGGCCAAAAGAGAAGTTGTTTACATTTCTGATTTAAGAGATGCAAAGTTTTATCAAATGTACTATAAGCCCGCGGAGTTCAAACTCATTTAAGAAGCAAAACAAGTAAAACTGAAGTGAGAGAGGTTTTACACTGTTTGCTTTTTGACTAGAACAGGATAATCAGGAACTCGGAATTACGATCTAAAAAAAAGATGGCCTCCCTGGGGTTATATTCAAGCCTACCTTTATCACAGCACTAAGGAGGGAAAGTGTCGGGCGGAGCTATAAGAACTCCTGGGCGTCCGTTCTGCTTCAGTTCGATACCCACGCCCCGTGGAAAAAAAAAAAAAAAGAACAAACAAACAAACAAAATAAACCCCACAAACAGAAAAAAAACCAAAACAAAACAAAAGCCCGCCTTTTCGTGGCGAAACGTGCGGCATCGCCCAGCTCTGCCCACGCCCTGCACCGGGACAGCCCCCGGGACCGGGCAGCCGGTGGATACCGAGCTCTCAGACTCAGCACGACGAGCAGATGCCACCTAGAGCTGGGATTTCTCTCCCTCGGGCTGCACTGCCGCACCTCGCCGCCGTCGGGAGATGGGACTTCAGGTAACCCCGCAAAT